>NC_046384.1:20932254-21232254 GCF_011125445.2 Fundulus heteroclitus | reverse complement strand
ATCAATACTAATTCACTCACCCTAACCTGCTTAGGACTGACCAGTCACTCTGTGGGTGTGTGCGCGTGTGGGTAAGTGAGTGAGGGAGAAAGGCAGGAAGAAATGTGTTTGCATGTGTTCCTTCTCAGTGTAAGTGAATGCATGTGTGTAACCCATTTAGGGCTCCCATACATATTTCTTTGCTGTAACATGAGCCGCAGCTGTAGAGCGGATCAATACAAATGTTTCTTTGTTAATGAAGATGAGTCTACAGTATTTCTGTTGTGTGTGTGTGTGTCTGTGTGTGTGTATGTGTGTGTTGGCTGGGGGGGTAGCCACTTAAGTTGACCACTAAGGCTGACCACTGTGGTCAGCCAATGGAGGATTTAAACTGCCCACAAAAACCAACCAAAGGACACACACACACACACACATGCACACATACTATAAAAACACAAACACACACTCGTATACACACCTCAGAATAGTAAAGATGTTTAATTTTATGTGTATTTTTAACACATCATTTTACACAAAATTTGTTGTCTTTTCATTCATTTTGGATTAAAAGTTAATAGAATTAACCCAGATATATATTTATTATGATGTCCCTCATTCATGTATTTTTCAAATGATACATTTTAAACCAGTATAAAAGGACACATTTAAAGATGACAACTTTTAACATTTATGACCAGGGTGCACCTCCCCTTTTGACCATTGACCACTGCAGGTCTGACAGTAGATGACACACAAGGGGTTGGGGGGCGGGTGTGGGGGGTAGGGGGGGGGGGGGGGGGGGGGGGGGTGGATTTTAGGCCTTTTAAGTTCTGTCCACTAATTTTCTCTGGGACTGAGATCAGATATAGCTGGACTCCATCTGATTTGTGAAACCAGTCCCTAGGAAAGCAGTGCCTCACCATGATGCTGCCAACCCCTTACTTCTCAGGCTTGAAAATGTCTGCAGTTTTCCCTCTAAATGTAAGATTTAATGTATGACTAAAAACTTAAGTTTTAGTTTTATCACACCAAAGGTCTTGTCGAAAAAAACCAAAACAAAACAAAAGCAAAATGTTCCTGGTCTCTGAGTGTATTTACAAGCTGCGATCTGTCTTGGGTTTGGAGTAACGGCTTTTCCTTCTTGAGTGGCCTTTGAGTCCATGCTGGTACAGGATAATGACTCTCTCTTATAGCATCTTCAGCAGCATCTTCATAAGGTCTTTGGCTTTTTTTCTGAGGATGGTCCCCACATCTCTTTCCTGGCTGGAAAGCCCCATGCTGTTTGTAGAGACGAACGTGACATATTCAGGTATCTGGACATTGTGCCCAAGTATGAACCAGACGTGTGGAGATTCCTTTGGATTTTCCAGAACGGCTTACAAGGAAGCAGTTTAAGGTGTGGCCTTACAAAGCTATAAAATCTTCATCCAGACTTTACCGTGTTGCTTAAAGGCTACGTAATCTTAGCGTACGTAAACGTCAGGAGAAATAAAACAATTTATTTATTTTTCTGTCATTTAGCATATACAAAACATTCTGGTAATCTTAACTGAGCGGTTTTGTCTTCTTCAGTGTCAGACAGTGACAGAAAATGTCTGTGACTTTTTTTACAGTGAATGTAAATATAATTTCAAATGTGTGCATGTTTCTATATACATGAGGCCAAAATTATTCAGACCTCTGGCAGATTTAGATTTAAAGTACTCTTTTGTAACCCTTCGTACACGCTGTGGAAACCGTGATGCCCCAAACAAAGTCACATATTTGCTCCTCTGTATGCACAATGACAATAAAGACTATTCTCATTTCAATTCTCATCCCTAACCCTAGCCCAGCATATTTTTTCTGACTAAAAGAAAAATATATACATAGGAGTGTCAAAATATACTACAATGGCAAGTATACTATACTTGCTGTGGATTACAACAAAAAAACAGCATCTTTTTCTTTGATTTAATGTAAAACAGCATTTTCATTATTCATCTCCATGTACAAAGCTGAAAAAGCAGCAACTCTTTGCAGTTGCTTTATGGTAAGTCATGGTAAAAACCAAAGAGCTCACCGAGGACTTGTGGCTCTGAATTGTGGCTACTTACTATTCTGAAGATGTTGTCCATAGCACTCAAATCTTTTCCTGGGTCAAACTAAGGCTGTGCTGGTTCTGGAGAATCCCACAGAGCTGGTCCATACAGGCCTTGGGTAGTCTGGTGCTGACACACTCTGGACCTACAGCCCTGTTCAAGTTCGGTCTGTTGCTGCTTCTTCAGCCTGACCTCTAGAGACAAACAGGCAGGAAGTGGACACGAAGGGAGCACCAGCATCTCCTGATTTGGTTGAAGGCATGGACCAGTAGTATCCATGATCGTGACCAGCTTAAAAACATTTGAGATGTGGAAATTCTTATAGAATGTGTTCTGTTGATTGGCTCTGTCCAGACTAACATCTATCTGATCCCACGTCACCTTGAAAGCTTTAATCTTCTTCTTACCTGACCACACATTTAAATTCTTACCGGTGCCTCATTAATGTCTTTAATATAAAGTTTTTGTTGCTTTTGCATACTCTTTAATACTGTTGTAAAAATAACCATATTTAGATACAGTGTAATGTAACAAGCAACTAATCTTTGAATCTCCTCAGTTGCTTAAAATTCATGAAAACGAACCCTTAAAATTCAGGCTCACCTGAAGAATGCGGCTAAGAATCAAAACAATGAGCTACTGATGGAAGTTTAAAACTCTGGTAATATGGCAAGGCTTTACAAAATAGTGAGTTAACAAAAGGACCAGCACCGTCCTCCCAATTATTTCTCTGTCTAGCTTTAAATGACTTAGTGGCTAATTTGGCTAATAATTCAAGAACTCTTGGAGCTAGATTGAAGCTAAACTAGTCAGAAACAGATTGATTCATTTCAGAAAAAGTTCAGTTTGTTTCATGTCACTGCTAAATGTAAAGATCTGATGGACATGTATAATCATCAGCTTTGGCCAGCTGGCATTTATGTTTATTGCTTTGTTGAGGCCTGCAAGCCTAGAGAAACCAGCAATGGGTCTGCTGGTGTATATGGATGAGATGCTGATGTGCATCAGCAGCCTCCAGTGTCTAACACTACAGTTTATGACAACCTGCAGGAGAGAGGTTGTCAGATAACTACCACTATAAAATAAATGAGTATTAATATTATCTCATACAATGTGCAAGGACTGCCTGTTGGGAAAAAGGAACAGGGAGGCTAGGAGCAATGCCTGTTAGGAATGCAAAATATTTTAGACCGGTGGCTCACTGTCCGGGAGGACAACCAGCCTAAATATACAACCGGAGCTACAAAGTAACAATTTAGATCAAAGCATATGCTAGAATGGCTCAGTCACAGTCCAGACTTAAATCTACTTAAGAATCCATGGCAAGATTTGCAAACTGATGAGAGACAAGTGGCGGAAAAATGCTACAAAGTTGATGCTAACAGATTCTCTTTATCCAATCTGACTTGGTTGTCTTGCTTCACAAATGAATTGTATTTACATTGATGTTAAAACTTAAAGCAACTTGTTGCACTGGATTTTATTCAGAAACATCGGAGTAAAGCGTCACATTAACATCGACCAGCTACCCGGTCCCTGTTGAAGAAAATCATCTCTAGGCCGCCTTGAAGGTGTGTTCAAGGCGGTGTGCAGTGTTGGGGATCCACCATACAAATAAGAAGAGCTCTGAATCTCTGCAGCTCCTCCAGAGTTGGATAGTAGAAGTTAGACCTCTTCTTGCTTGGAAAGATGCTCATGTGTTGGTAAGCTGCCGTTATGACAGTCTTTCTATTTGCAAATAAAGAATTGAAACAAGCTCTGAAACGTCTACATTTATCAGTATAATTGGATAAACTCAGTGCAAATCAATGCATTTGGTTAGTAGTAATTGGCCGATACATTAAAAATGTGAAATTAAAGAAATTATGTTGACTTTTTATGAGAGATATATGAAACAACTGTATTCAAACAACTCTCTCACTCTCGAAAAACAGGTTCAGGGTCAGAACCGTGATGGCAGAGTCAGGCAGGATGATCAGGTGGAATAACCAGAGTCCGAAATCCGAGAGCAGGTCCAGAGTCAGAGCCGGGTGATCAGAAATCCAGAGACAGTCCAAAGCCGAATCTGTGGGCAGAATCAGGGCCCAGAAACAGATAAAAAATCCAGGCAGTACAATAATCAGGTCCGACGGGCTTGGCAGGCTCAGAGGGTCAGAAGACAGAAACAGGTCAGGAAAAAGGGAAGCAGGAAGACAGGATTCAGGATGCTGGATTTAACTCACCAATGGCTTGTAATAATCTGGCACTAGTGACTGGTCTGAGAGCTGGTTAAATAGTCAGTGGTGCAGGTGGATCTGGTGAAGACTGATGAGAATGGGGCAGAGCTGCTCAGGTGTTTCATAACAGATATTTCTGATAGTAGTTCTCCGGTTGCAAATCATCTGATGCAATCCTGCATTGATAACCGTTTGATTCTATCTAGTAAAGTGCTTTTGCCAGAGGATAGCTTTACATATGTTACTGAAGCACGGGGCACAACTTCATGGCTAGATCACTGTTTTAGTACAGTTGATGCTCACCAGTCCATAGAGTGGATGGGCATTAACTATGAGCTCGCCATTTCTGACCACGTGCCTTTATTGTTATCTGTAAATGTGGGAGATCTTCCTGTTGTTTTGTCAACCCATAATAATATGAGGTTGGAAACATAGATTGGTCTAATTTGACTATGGAAGACCTTGAAGTCTATTAACCTCAGTTTGACACTGTCATGGTGCAGTTTTGGCCTGCCTGTTTTCCCCATGGACTTTCCTGCACTTTTCACCTCTCATCCAGCCTAGTTACTTCCCTCTCCACTCTATGCCTGATCAGTTCCACCTGCCGTTCCAGCCCAGTAAAGCCTCTCTGGTTTTCACCCTCCACCACTCATCCTCTTCAATAAACTCTTAAAGACGAAGCTCTGTGTGTGGGTGTGTTCGGGTTCATCAGAACGTTCATGACAGTACACTTTGCTGAGTAGTATTGAAATACCAAAGGATGCTTTGGCATGTCATGATGTTAATTTAGGCCTGGACGATATAGATAAAAAGCATATCGATAAAATAGAAATCATTGATCGATATCGATAATTATCAACAAATTCAAAACATATATTTTAAGTGCAGCCCTGACCATGTTATGCTGTTGCTTAGCAACCTATTTTTAGATACAGAACACACAAACACTAAATTCAAACTCAACCCTTTATTCAACCAACTTTTTACCAAATCTGCAGGTTTTTAAAAATTAAAAAGAAGGTGTGCTCTCTGAACTCTTTGAAGGGGGTGGTTTCTTGGTCTGTGTTTGTGATTGGTTGGGAGGATGTAATATCAACCTACATGGCTAGAATGCAAAAGGAAGGAAAACTGTTATTCTGTTGAACTTTTTATTGACCCTTTCTTTCTATCATCGATATATGTCTATTGAACGATATATATTGTTATTGAATTATTGTCCAACCCTATCTTAACTGTAAAAATCCCCAACATGGTGCTGAGCTGTGCTCCTTGTATGAAAACATTGTGGAGTGTCTTCTCATCTCTAGTGCAGCCTTGTATAAGAATAAACTGTACAAAACTAAACCAGGCTGGAATGAGCATGTCAAGGAGCTTCATGTTGAGGCCAGATGGGGATTCAAGGCTTGGGTGGAGCCAGGCAGACAGAAACAAGGTATTTTTTTGTACATAAGAAAAGGACAAACGATAATTTTATATGCTTTACGTTTTATTAAAAGGAAAAAAATACACAGTTAAGTCGAAATTTCTTGCAAGGAAACTGCAAAATAACATGATTTCTGGAAGGATGAATGAATAACTATAAAACTTGTCTACTAGTAAGTATGGAAGGTGTAGATTGTACAGAACTCAAATGTGGCAGAAGCACTGCTATGAACTGTTTAACTGTGTTAAAAGCTCTTCATTCATGGTGGATAGTATTGATGACAATGAAGATGTGACTTTCTGTTCAAGAAATTCATGATGCGGTTATGAGTCTAAAGACCAATAAGGCATGCGGTCTGGATAAGGTGTCTGCAGAACACGTAAAATTCTCCTGTAGAAATCACTTTCCTTTATTTGCCCCGTGCTTTTCTGGGTTTTTATTCCATGGCATTTTGCCAGATTCACTTTTATCAGTTGTATTTGTGCCCATTATAAAAAGAGAAAGCTGGCAAGGTAAATAGCAAGGATAATTATCGACCTATGGCTATAGCCAGTGTGCTGTCCAAGGTCCTGGAAAGGATTTTGTTGAATAAGATGGAGCATTTCCTCCTTAAACCTGAGCAGGGAGAAGATTTGTGTTTTAGATTTTTATAGCACACACAATTCTCCAATCTTTATGTGTTTTATTGATGCATCAAAAGCCTTTGATCAAGTAAATCATGAGAAGTTATTCTTTAAACTATATAACAGAGCGGTTCCCAAATCAATAGTCAGGATTTTGTCCATTTGGAACGCTCATCAGTTGATGTATATAAGATGGGGGAATTGTGTGTCGGCTCCTTTTAGAATAAAGAACAGAGTAAGACAGGGAAGCATTTTGTCTCCTTTTCTTTTTAATGTTGATATGGATGACTTATCAAGGCATCTTCAAAACTGTGGGACAGGATGTGTTGTTAATGGGACTATAGTTAATCACCTCATGTATGCAGATGATTTGGTTATATTTAGTCTTTGTGGTGCTGGTCTGCAACTGTTATTGAGGGTCTGCTCACATTATGGTCAGGAGTTTGACATTATGTATAATGCTCAAGAGTAATGTCATTAGTGTAAGAAGCAGGAAGGATCAGAAATTGGTATTTCTTGACTACTTTTTTATCTGGTGCTGTTCTTATAGTGTGTGCTGCTATTAAATACCTGGGCCATTATGACACTGATGACGTGGAAGATGACATGGACATTTATAGACAATGTCATTTGATGTATGCCCAAGGTAATATGCTTGTACGCAAGTTTAGGATATGTTCTGTCTCAGTGAAAGTGGCACTTTTTAAAGCATATTGCACCCCTTTGTATACTGTCTACTTGTGGAAACGTTTTAAGCAAAGCAGTAAGAAGCATATAATGATGCATTGAGGATGCTTCTTAGGATGCCGAGATGGACTAGAGCAAGTCAACTATTTGTTGGTTTCGTTTCTTTCCACTTTCTATGCTGTATTACATAACCTTATGTACAGCTGCACGTGTAGATTAGCTAATTCTACAAATTACATTATTTTAGCGCTGATGAATACTTCATGAAGTCCAGTCAAGTATAAGTCCAGAATGTGGAACCACTGGCATTTTAGTCTTTTTGTACATTTGTGAGTTTATCTATATTCTTATTTAATTTTTTCTGTTAGTATTTATTTGTTTGTATAGTACGGATAGTATAGCTGTTAATATGGACCTATTTGCGTCTTCAATGAAGTGATGATGATGATTAGAAAAATGCCATTTTTGTTGGAACCATTTTTTCTTCATTCACATTTACATTTCTTAAAGGAGCAATAAACGAGATTTTACCACTAGGTGAACTGTTGAGCGCTGTCTGTAGACCAAAACAAAATGTGCAACAAGCCATAACTCTCTAAACCCCCAAAATCTAAGCACCGGACCAGTTATCCATTTAAATTTTAATTTTTTTGTAAAAAAAAATAAAAAAAGAATGCCTTGAAAGTATGCAAGGATCACGGTGGGCACTTCACAAGCCCACTGGGCTGCTTTAAACAATGCTAACTGTGTTAGCTGGGCTACCTGCTAATTGCCTCAAATAACAGTAACACTTGGCCTATTGCTGGTTAAACTCTAAAAATTAAAGTACATGCCATAATTGTAGCATTACAGTGAAATGAAGCAACACAGCAACACAATTCTAACAAGACTGTAACAAAAACAACAAAAGCAAAAATTTTACTTTATGCTGTTATTCACCTGTACGGAGGAGAAATGCTAGCTCTGAGTCAAACTGGAACTGTTACCCCATGGAAAACTAGCCATTAGTACAGTTGAAAAAGCGGTAAAATAAGACTAATAACCGAGAAAATTTTAGAACTAACAAAGCACATCTGGATGAGCAACAAAGGGAAAAACACCCCTTCCACCCTGCTCTAGTTTTTATATTTCCTGTTATTATATACCATATAGATAATATGGACAGCTTTATTTGCATATCTGACTCATTCATCACTCATATCAGAGGCTGACTATGCATGAATCTTTTGGGTCAATATCTAATTTCTGCTTCATTAACATAGCTTCCGTAGAAATGGGCATATTCTGTGTGTACTGTGTGTTTGCACTGAGTATAGGCACCTGATGATACTGTGAGAGGAGGGTTTAGTAGCTACTAACCAGCACTTACATTTTCTAAACAGTAACTGTAAAGTTATTGATGAGCCTACCTGAACAGAGAGACATAACGAAATTAGAAAAAGGACAGAGAAAAAAATGTGAAAACCATAGCCTGATACCTAATGACACAACAGATCCTGTTGTGTCATTAGGATCCTAATGCAGTTTTCTCATTGTTCTCTCATGATTACAATGAAGAGAAATAATGCTATAAACAAATGATAAAAATAAATCCAACACAATAAAATAATCAGCCCGAGTCAGAGTTTTTAAGTTGAGATCAATTCAACCCTACTGCTTTGAGGCACAGTTCAGTTTCAGCGTTCCACAAGCCATGTTGAATGATGAAGTTGAAGAAGTTGATTATAAATAAAGTCCACTGAAGGTTGAACCAAAAGGGAATTAAACAAATAGACATAATCAACATTTTTGTGATTAGTTCACAGTCACAAAATGTGGATATCATGATATAGGTGAAAAACCATAACAAAAGCGAGGTAAATAACTAAATTACTTTAAGATTAAATCTATTGAATAAAAGTCAATTAAAAGCTTTGCTAAAGGGAAATGTCTTCAGTTTGCTCTTAAAACTAGGAATACTCCCAGGTGTCCTCCGACTGTCAGGCAGGTATTCCACAGTCATCAATCATACTGACCAATAGGACACTGTCCCATAGGTTTTTGCCCTTGCTTTGGGGATTAATAAGGCCTGCATCTACAGACTAATCAACCCAGGGAAATGGTCATTGGAAGAGATATTTTTGATTTAGGAGCTTTTTAAAAGAATAGAATGAAGAATATTACAGAATTTAATCAATTGTACATGTGGTTTTCTCTGGGTACACCAGCTTTCTCCCAGAATCCAAAAACATGACTGTTAAGTTAACTGGTCTCTCTAAACGGCCCTCAGGTAAGTGTGTGAGTGCATGGTTGTCTTTCCTGTGTGTTTTTGTGTTCCCCTTTGACCTGATCACAGTGCACCCCGCATTTTGACCGGTTGGCACCGGGCCCCTCTAGATCCTGCATCGAGAAGTGGGTATAGACGATGAATGGGTGGAATTCTGTATGGGATGAAAGTATGTATTATATGTGTCTCTGCATTGGTTTGGGAGTGTAATCACCATATTCTGGTGATGTTCTTCAAGTGATATAGTCTTATGTTGCAAAAATGGTAGAAGTAGTTCAGGTCAGAGTCAAAAACCCTAAGGTTTTTTACAACATTTAATCAGTGTAATGCCAAAGTATTTAATTTAGTATAAGTTTTTCCCCTTGTGTCTCAGGGCAAATGTTTTTTTGAAACTACTGTGCAGCAGGAGGAATCTTCTTGGCTTATGGTGGAGACACCATTCTAAGATATTTTAAACTTTATATATTTGTTTACTGTCTGATTTTCTTTAACTTGTCCTGTTTGGCAGTGTAGCAGTAAGAATTGCTGTCTTAATGCCAAAGAAAGACTGACAGATTTACTTTCACAAGTGGAGCATTACTGCTTCCGCCATAGTGCTCTGCTTGATGTATATGCAAAAGGTTTTTATTAGATATTCCTTTGGGATTATTTCAAGTTCAATGGAGACAGATATTGAAAGGTAAAAGCGAAAGAAAAGGAAGAGAAAAATATTAGGCAAAATGCTAAATGAGAGAAAAGGTGACAAAAATAGAGTAGAGGGAAAAGAGAGTACAAGATAATAGTTGCAGAGAAAAATATGTAGTATTATTTAATGCAAGATGTATATAGTGACAGGGAAAGCTAATTATAGGATTTATCTGTATAGAAGTGAATCTGTAAGCACCTGGATCAAAGTCCCTGTGTTTGTGAGAGTAAGAGGGAAGAGCAGAGAAGAACCCCCCCCCCCCCCCCCCCCCCTTATAGACACAGCACCGAAGCCCCTGTTTGGAAAACCAACTGAAAGAAAAGAGAGAAATTATTTTATGTTCTCCACATTTTTCCTTCCATACATTCATCCATACTCCCATCACGGCTGTTTATGTATGTGTGACAGTCTCCATTGATCCCCTGTCATGCTTATCACATTATAACCCTCTTTGAATTAGATCTGCATTTTTAATTTTACCTTTGGATGATAAAAAAAAAGACATGAGCTTCAGAAGAAGTGATGGAAGAATGAGAGAAGAATATTAGATGTGGATAAACATAGAGAGTGGAAGGATTAAGCAAAGGTCACCTTGAGGGGGTAAGCGATGGAATACAAACAGAGTTTGGATGGATAGCTTATTTTAACTGTGATTTTTCGTCGTCACTTTTTTCATATCTCTAAATAGCTCAACTTGACAATTTTAGACCATCAACAAACACCAATTGTGGGCAGGCGGTAAAGCTGCCAACCCACAATATTTCAGATCTTAAGTGATTAAATATATCAGTATTGTATTGCCTTCTCCTCCTTTAGCTTGCAAAACTTGAACTTAAACCCAATTCATACAATTCCCCTTAATCATGGATTCGAATATTATTGTTGGATTGGCATGTTCGCTGTTGTGAAATGTATGAAACAACACCACAAAATCAGAAAACGGCAAGTAAATATTCAAAAAAGAAAACTATCATGGAAAAAAGAACCAATATATTTTATCTTTAAGACCCACATTGCACAGCTATTATTATAGTATTCTCTTATTTTGTCACGGTACAAACACAGTTTTAATGTGTTTAATGTATTTTTGCCAGGATTTTTTTTATTGTAGGCCAACACAAATACATAGATAGTTTGAAAAGTGTGGCGTGCATTAGTGTTCAACCCTCTCAAATCAATACTTTGCGGAAGCACCTTTGGCTGTAGTTCCAGCTGCAGGTCTTTGAGGCTATCTACCGCTGCATTTCTACAGACAACAATTGTTGTCCAATCTTTGTGAAGTAGCTCAAGATCAGGTAGGTTGGAAGGCGAGTATTACTGAACAGCAAATTGTAGGTCTTGTCACAGATTTGCAGTTGCATTGAGATGTGGACTTTGACTAGGCCGTTCTAACATAACATGCTTTGATCTGACCCCTTCCATTGTGTCTGACTCTGGATTGTTGTTTCTGAAACTAAATTTTAGGTTGTCATTATCTGGAAGCCATCATTTTAAAAAATTACAAGAATTAAAAGCTGCCTCTGGTGCTCTGTCTTCTGGTGAACTGCCCAATTTTCTGGTCAAAGATTCTGTAAATGTTGCTTTAATGAACATTTAATCACAATATCAGACTTGTTCTATTTGTCTAGCAGTGATTTTACAAAAAAAAAAGAAATGGTTTTAAAGGATGACCCTGCTGTTGTAAGCTGTCAGTATGTTAACTGTTCTTTTTGTTTTAAACCTGTGTGCATTTCTCGAGTTTGTAGTGCACTACAAAAGTTGGACTTCGAAAAATAAGCTGGTCAATAAGTTTGGATCCTTATTTTCTAAAGCTGGCTGTGGACTTGATTGCCGCGCCTTTAACTTGCATTTTTAATCTAAGCCTTAGCACAAACAAACTTTCTAAAGGCAGACTTTGAAATCAGCATTTGTCTGCTATAAAGAGGCAAAACCTCAGTTGTGAGCTTTAAGTTTAAACAATGTTTTTGAGACATTGGAGAAAATGTTTTCTGTGATTCCGTTTACTGACCCATTCAAGGAATTTGACACTGTGGATCACAATCACTTGTTCGAAAAGTATTTTCAAAAATGGCATCTCCAAACAAGCTGTCTCTTGGTTTGTGGAAGTAGGTCACAGTGTGTTTAGATGGCTGTAGTTAGTTCCACTTGTTTTGAGGTCAAAAAAAGTTTGCCTCAGTCTCAGGATGGATCCTGTTCAAAGTCTACTTTGATAATCAATGTTGGAATTCCTCCTGTCATCTATATGCGGATGATTATGTAATTTACTGCTGTATAAATTAATTTGTACAGGCATTTGAATTTCTGCAGTCCACCTTTGATGGAGCTTAGATACGCCCGAAGCAATTGTTTTATATGTGGAAAGAATCCAAAATTATGCATTTTTTTTTTTTTTTTTTTTTTTTTTTTTTTTTACAAATCTGTTCTTCACTTTGGAGAACATATGCTTAATTAAAACCACTTAAGGTAAAACACCCAAACTAATCACTGGTTACAAGTACCTGGAATTAATTATTGATGCAGAGCTTACTTTTAAATTTCATCTTAAACAGTTGATCTCCAGATTAAGGGTATAAAGTTCAGTTTCTATTGCAAAAAAAAGTCATGTTTTCCCATTAGAGCTTGGAAGCATCTGATAACAGCCACTTTTCTGCCTTTATTTGATTATGGCGATGGTGTATATTTGTGCTTCAATCAGTTACTTACGATCCATGACTCCAGTGTGCCACTGTGCTCCGAGATTTACCACTGCTTGTAGCTGCTTACCCACTACTGGGATCTGTAGACTAAAGGTGAATCAGGTTATTATACGGGGCTTGTTAGTAGCTAGCAGCTCAGTTCAGCACTGTCTGATAAATTTTTGTGTTTTAAGGTCATAGCTCAATTTTACAAACTCCTGATACGAGGAGAGCTACAGTCGCTAACCGGAATGCTGGAAACTTGTGTTTGAGGCCTGTTTTCTCACTAATCTTCTTTGCAGAGTGCCAACATTCAAATGGTCACATATTCTTCAATTTGGAAATGACTCTTTCAGGATCTGTAAATATCACCTTTTCCAGGTTTTGCCGTGGCCTGTCACATATTTTAATTATTTTTTTATTTTTATTTTTTTTTACTGTTGTCTGTCTTGTCTACTCTGAAATGTCAATGTCACCCTTGTGAATAAGGTCTTGATCTCAGAGGGTTTTTCCATCTGCTTAAATAAAAGTTTAATAAAAATGCATGAATAAAAACATGTGCACACTACATATTTTCTTTTCCCAGATCTTTCTATGTGAACACACACAAAACCCATGCCATATTTAAAGTGACTTAAATTCCTTTTCTTCACTTTCAACTAAATGTTTAAGTTAACTTAGCTATTCATGCAAAAGACTGAGTCACTATTTGTGTTAACAGGCTTTAAAACAGATGGACCTAATAAAGTCACCAGTGAGAGTATAATAAGCTTGTGTTCTAAACTTGTGCTGCGTGACAAAATGTCTTTATTCTTGAAGTAACATTTACAAGTTTAGTGCAAATGGTAAATTTATCAAACCAAAAAATTGTTAGCATTAAGAGAGCAAACACATGTGTATGTGACTTGAATATAATCTATAGCTTTTCTTCTTCAATCGCTCCTCTCCCATGGTGTTTGTCCTGTTCCTTATTTCTCCATTTGTTTTATCCTGGCAGGGCCATTAACTCATAAATCCAATACAGGCCACCTCAACACTATTTGTCTTCTGCCGATAGACAACAGGATGGGATGACGGAGCAGAGAGGAGAATCAATGGCTCCCCTGACTGTCAGTCCGCTCACTCGTTTTCACATCTATTTACCAGCTGCCTCTCCCTCCTTATCTCCATTCCCCACCTCTTTCTGTCGTTTTTGTTTGTGTTTTGTTGGAAGGATCGTATGTTAACAAAGCTGCCTAAAAGTGTGTTCTGTTAGGCGCTAGCACTCTTGGGTAAAAACTCTAAAAGCACCTTCTTGGAAAGAACGGGTGTGTAGCTCAAGCATAATGGATGCCCAGGTTGTCCAGCAGCTCCTGTTGTGATGAGATGATTACAGGCAGGATCTTCACCACAGATTAGCAGTCTAGGAAATAAACTCCTATATAAACTCATATAAAAACAAACAAATACAAACAGCAATTTGAAGCTTTACCTATAGCATGGGTTTTAAAATTCATTGAATGTGAGCCTACCCTTGGAATAGGTAAAGATCCCCCCCCCCCAACCACAAATCTACCCCACACAGGTCCCTGCATCTTTCTTTTGTGCTGTGTTTCAAAAACAACTCATAGCCCAATACATGTCTTTTTTAATTGTATTTTTTTTTAACAAAGTACATTCATAAAAAAGGCCTATTCATAAAACATCCATCCAAATATTTCCATCTTAGAGGCTACTTTTACAGGAACATCACAAACAGAAGGCCTACTTTTAAAATTGAACTGTCATAAGAGCAAATTCATAAACAACTGTTTTCAACAGCAGACAAACTGAACTAAACAGACGCCAATGTCAAACTGAACTCATGTCAACAGGAGACGTCAACTGAAAAAATAATAATAAAAAAGATAACCTGAAGTTAACAGACGTCAACATATTCCATATTCTGATTTGCTTTTCAGGCTTATTATACACAATTTAAACCTGTTGCTATTTTAACAACCATGTTCTCAAGCATTCTCAATGCGAACAATGAGGACACACCTTTGATGCGCAAAGCTGCTTGATGCGGGTTTGTACAGAAGAAATAAACAGCTGCAAGTCATTGTGCACTTGTAGCCTTGACCGGTATTTGTTTTTGATCAGATATGTGCTGATGACCGGTTTCACAGAGCTGAGTGGCAGCGCTTTCTTCTCCAGCGCATCCTCCAAGGTTGGGAACATTTCAACTGAGCCTCTTCCAATATGAGCACACCACACATCCAGCTTCTTCCTGAAGCTGGATGTGTGGTCGTGTGCTGTATGGACGTGGCACTCTTTGCCCTGGAGAGAAGTATTCAGGAAGTTGAGCTGCTCAAAAATGTCACACCACACATTGTGGCAGAGGTGTGCTCTCAGAACCGGATTATGTAAAAACCTAATTTTAAATAACCAGAATCGTATTTTACAACGTTTTTTAGCAGACTCCTCCCTTTCTGCTGACTTCTGTTGTGGTATCAGAAAACGATGCATTTCATTAGGCCTACTTATTCACACGAACTAGTTCATTCAAAAAGTCACTGTGCAGGCGGTGTGGGGGGTAGGTAATGGTAAGAGTTTGTCCGAGTCCAGGGAGTTTACATGCTACACATTCAAAGGAGCTGAAAGCTGGTGGCAGAGGTACAGACAACACCTTCAAATTGCCGCGATTAATTATTAGGCCTGAATTGAGCTTGTAGATGTAGACATACCCTGGTGGAGTGGATTCATTAAGTTCTGAAAAGTCATGGGCTCGTTGCCAAGTTTCCATTAATGAGAAAAAATAAAACTCATGGTTGATGAGGAGATCTTGAATGAGATGACCCTTGCTTGTGAGTGAGCGGATGCTGAGAAGACCACGGTTCAGAGTGATGTTCTGTAATAACTAGAACCAGAAGACCCAGAATTCAACCAAGACAAACAGTAGGCGTTTAAAGACAGTTTATTTAGGGTTAAACTGGCAACGTCAGGCATGATGATAGGGGGGAATTTCCAGAATCCGAAGTTCGAGAGATGTTGCAATATCAGAGCCAGGTTATCCGAGATCCAGGGAAAATCCAAAGCAGAGTCCGAGGCAGAGTCAGGGTACGGATTAAGGTTCGGTAACAGGCAGGTCCGAAAGGGGTTAGGCAGGTCAGCAAATCAGGAGGCAGGTAGACAGGAAACACGACGCTGGACTAAACTAACCGGTGGCTCGTAATAATCTGGCACTAGTGACTGGTCTAAGGGTTGGTTATATAGTGAGAGGTACAAGTGGATCTGATGAGAGTTGATGAGAGACGGGGTGGAGGTGAACAGGTGTGTCAGGTGGAGAATCAGACCAGCACTAGTGCCAAGATCATGATATGTTGTCCTGTTAGACCGGGTGCTTGGCCAACAGGCAGTGATCAACAGTCCGGTAGGATTTCCTGTGGACTAGATGGATTTGGCCGTGTTGGAGTTGTTGAAATGGAAGTTTCGTCGAGATCCATGATAAATATATCTCCAGCATGGTAAAAGAGCGACATTTGGGTGGAGGCATGGCATGGTTAGTGGAGGCTCATTCAGAAGGCATCAGATCCAGAGGAGTTCAGCCGCGGTGTATTAGAGAACACCTGACCAAGGTTGCTGCTCAACTAACAAATGCCGTTTTATTACAAGTACGGCACAATTTAAAGGGATAACGTTATTTATTGCCAAGAAGCATTGCTACAAAAATATATTCAGCCAAACACAAAGGTCCTTACTTTTTTTGCAAAGTCTGGATCCTTACAATTAATTGTGCAAACACACATCTTATTTTCTCTCTCCCTGACACTGTACTTCTCACACAATACCACACAGAGAAAAACAGCACACACACACACACACACACACACACACACACACACACACACACACACACACACACACACACACACACACACACACACACACACACACACACACACACAGTCAGGTCATGCCCTTCTCGTGTTTCCTCTGACACATTGTAATAGATTTCGCTGTTCTCCCACACCACATCTAAGTGGCCTCACCTTTCACTGAAAACAAATCACTCCCTCTCCAAGTCTGACACACACACACACGCACGCACACACTTACACACACATACACTTGTTTGACCACCAAGTCTGTTTTTCCACACATTTCAAATCTTTCACCCCTTTTTCTGATTTCTTCTCATCTCTGACCTTCCTCGTCTTTTTTTCTGTCTCCCGGGGGTGATCTCCTTTTCCTGTTCGTCAAGCCCACCATCATTTTCTCTCTCTACTTTCTCTCCCACTATACCCTTCCAAATACTCACAATCTGTTGGTTGATGTTTTGAAACAAACAGCTTTCGACAAACAATGAAATGGGCTGGCTGGGATTTTATTAATTGAAATCAATCTGATTGCAGTGGTCTAATGGCATTATCAGCGGCTCTGTTTTAGTCTGCTATAAATGAAGGGATGTCCCAATTATGAGGTGATATTCGGATATTTAAATTTTTCGTTTTTACAATTTTGATTTACCTTATAAGCATACTTACAACTGGCTTCTTTTGAGACATTAATTTCTTGAATTAGACTACTTTAGAATTTTTTTTTTCAAACTTATGGTAAACAAATGTAATATCAATTTTGTACTAGAGAGCAGAGCCCGTCTGATCCTACTTTCAACTTGAGTTGTTTTTTGCCATTGTCACAATGTGCTTGTGTTCCTAAATATTTTAACCGCCTGGCACTTTATTTTCACAGTGCCAAACTTGTAGCTGCAATACATTGGATTTAATGCATTACATTAAAGCTGTGATACATTGAATATTATGTAATTAAATAAAATAATTACATAAAAGCCAGCTTTATAAAATAAGGATCCAAACTTATTGACCAGCTTATTTTTCGAAGTCCAACTTTTTTAGTGCACTACAAACTTGAGAAATAAAAAAACATTTTCTGCAGCAATTGAAAGCACTTTAAATGCATGTATTCAAAACATTCAAAACAAGGTATTTATTAATTGAGTGTTGCTTGTATATGAAAACAAGACTAAAATATACATTCTTGCAAAACTACTTTTCCAAAATCATTTAGAAAAGTATTATATATATATATATATATATATATATAGTGTGTGTGTGTCTGTGTGTGTGTGTGTGTGTGTGTGTGTGTGCGTGTTGTTTTTCTATGTGTGTGAGAAGTACAGAGTCAGGGAGAGAGAAAATGTTTGCATAATTAATAGTAAGGATCTGGACTTGATTTTGCACAAATTAAGGACGTTTATGTTTGGTTGATTATATTTTTGTAGCAATGCTTCTTGGTAATAAATTATATAGCGTTATCCTCTTTAAATAGTTTGTGCTTGTAACAATAAAGTGTGGTAAATAGTATAAATGGTGAGTTATTATAATACTTGTTTTAATAATTACTGGAAACTATCTTTATTGGTTTCACAGTGATTAGCAGCTTTCTCCATGTTTCATTTATGTTTTCTCTGGTATTCAGATGCTTTATCTTTGGGAATATGCTCTAATCCTCAAACCACCGCCCCAATCTTTAACCACTTTTTCAGATTGTCCATCAGCTCCAGGTATGAACTCTGGCAGAGCTGCTCCTAACATTAATATTGCTTTCAGTCAGAAGAAACATATCAGTCACCTTAAATAATAATGTACGATTTGTGGCTGAGCTGTATGTATATTCTTTAACATGGCATTGCATAATGCATACATTATGTTCTAATAAAACATACCCCTTTTCTGTACAAGGTTTGGGGAGAGCTACATTTTGGACTGTTCAAACAGCGGCTAAAAACTCTACAGCTATAGAGGAATATATTTGTTTTAACAATTTAAAGCCTTATAGCTGGATGGAACCTTCAAATACACGGCAACCATAACATTTATACAAGATCAACAATCCTATGAAGACATGGAAGAGAAACATTTAACTTCTCATTGAACAAAACAATTTATGAGAGCTGTGATATTATATTAAAAAACATCATGGTATATTATTTTATTCAATGTTTCAATTTAATGTTTATTCAACTTTGAAATAATGAACACAATAAAACTGAGAAATGAAAAATCCTTGAAATAAAGGCACATTTCTAACAATAAATGTGTGACTGAATTATTGTTATATGCATAAGCAGTCATTATGGTGCAGGATGGACTCTGGTGGAATTCAACATCAACAATCTCTTACAGAACAGGACTTCCCTCTAGTGGTGACTCACTGAGAAAGAAATGAGAAAAAGTCCACAACAGGAGAAAACAAATACTGTACAAAATCACATTTTTTTCAGTTGCATGTTGCAGAAAATAATTAAACAGGGAGCTAATTCTTTACATTGAAAAGCTTAACTGCAGGTTTACCACATGGAAATGTCATTCATAAAACAATTCACAACTTTATGGTAAAGTTTGAATAAAATTATTATCATAATTATATCTTATGTAGCATCCTGTCTGAAGCAAACACACACACACACACACACACACACACACACACACACACACACACACACACACACACACACACCACATCCTATATTCTGCAGCAACTTCCTAAATAAGTGGTCTTTTAATGCTTTGCATATAGTTTTATACAGTTTAAAATAAAGAAAAGTTTAATTAGTGATAGCAATGGGGAATTGTTTGGACTTGCATTTATTAAAATATATTTGTATACAGATGGATGGTAAAAGTTTGGCTCTGCGTGTACCTGTCAACACGGATTCCACGCAGAGTCCACCTTTATTATGTGCGGACTCCACGGAGACGTCCGCGGACTCATATCCGTGCAAGTATTGGGGGCCTTTAGACTTCATAATCTCTGCTGCTCCCAACAGAATCAATACCTGGTTACATGATGCTAATGGTTGCACAGGTTCTGATTTGATCATTAATCGTTTACACTGTTCCCAGATGCTAAGGTAACTTGCACATGCCTTAGCTACTTCGAGAGGCTGCTGCACCATCGTGCTCATTGCATATTATTGGGTATTATGGAAATAGGTTGGAGTCTTTTCCATTTTTAAAAATTTTTCATTGTGCAATATTTACTCTGTTATTTACTTTTTGTCTTCTATTCTAAGTGTTTCTTTAGAGCTAATTTTAGATTAAACTAGATTAGATTAATTTGTTCTTTTTTGTTCTATTAATTATACATTAAAGTTGTGCCAAATAGGGCAAATAAACACCTTCTGCTTCCACCATGCTCTGCTTTCATCTCCCCAGTGAATCCAGTTGCGAAAGGCCACTTTGTTACAGGCCCAGAATGGCAGTCTATGGGATTCAAACCAGGGACCGTGCTGCCCATCCAGGACGCAAGCAGCCTGCACCAACCACAAAGCCCCCACTCATCACAGCAAGATAAAGACAAATGGTTCACATTCACTTGGTCTTTCTACCCACTACATCATAAACATGATTGCCTGTCATATTGAACAGGTAATCATGTTTAACCGTTCCATATGTAGAATTTATTTGACATCTATTGAAACCCTGCACCGTGTGGATATTCAACATGAAGGCTGAATGACCAGCCGCTCTGTTGAAGGACCAGAATGTGCAAGTAGTCAGGAAATGTGAATGGGTGGAGAATGAATTCACAACACCAAAATGTGCTTATGTTTCACCTTCCTGTATCTCTGTCTGGGGATCCACACACAATTTCATTATCCTTGGGAAATGAAGGTAAATAAATAGAGCTGTGTTAAATAACTATGCTGCAATAGCATCGTTATTTAGATTACCTAAGATGTTAGGAGAAAGGACTTTGCTGTCATGTTGGGGACATTTTAACACCAATGAATACTTTTTTTTCTGTGAAAGATTACTTTAACCATGTCTTTGCTTTCTAAATTTCAATTTGATTAAAGTTAATTTTTCCAAATTATATAACATTTTATTCCACTCAAAACTATTCTAGGGGATGTGCTTCAACTGTATATATAGATAAATGTTAAACAATGCAGAAGTTTTGCATTGAGTTGGGAATCTTTTTACTTCCTTGCCGACTATTTGTGCTTCATCCTTGTTATTTGTATCTGCAGTGCATTGGTGTATCTGGGATCTATTCATGGTAATTTTTCTTGTATACTAGCCCATTTCTCATAGGTTAGTATTTGTCTTTTTCTCTTAATGGTTCTTTATATCTCGGTTCAACTCATCTGTGGTAACCAGTCTCCCTGCCTCAGCATCCCTTCTTGCTCTCTGCCTTAGCTGCTCTGCATGATTAACACAATGGCTTCCCATGCCATTCTCCACCTCTCCCTCTGTATATTGGCTCTCTGGTTCTCATTACCTGTTCCACTTGCTGTCAAACTGGTCATTATTTCCTGAATTCTCCTTGTTTTCTGCCTGTGACCCTGCCGGTGCTTGTGTCCAGTTTCTTTGTGTCTTCATCTTAAAGATTTCTGTTATGGTTAATGTTAAATATAAGGAATCTCTTTCCCATACCGAATGCACACCAATGCTCACCGCCTGGTTGGAGACCCGGAGCCACTGCCACAGCTACCACAACAATATCATTACCAACAGTTTGAATCATGATTTTCTGATCGCCATTTCTTGCTGCATGGGCCACTAGTAAGAACATGCGATTATCACTTCTTCACGTGTGCATGGAGCAACTGAAGACAGATCTGTAAGTCGTGGCTTGCGGAAGACTTCTACATCACCTGTGACAACAAGCTGTTTGACAACCTGGACAAACCATTTAAGAAAATGTTGGATATTGGGCTGGATGACTCAGTCTTATTGCTGTCAACTCTGAAGTGGCTTCACCAGTTCCTTGAAATGGCTTGAATGACTTGGGGATTTATGAGTAAAGTGGTTCTAACTGTGTTCTTTGGTAGAAATTACATTCTTTTTTATGCTGGTGGTCATCTTAAAGTGTGAGAGGAAGGGAAGCGTTTCTGCAGTTTCAGTTCTAAATTTGAGATGTAATGTTAGGCTTTTGAACTTGGACAACTATACACCTATTGTGTCATCCAATTCAGTTTATGGATCAGGCTTACTTGGCCATACAGATATGCGTATAAGTATGTTCAGCAGGAATGGTTCGAAGTCCAGCGGTATGGCATGTAAGGAGGGAGTCATTCAAACTTACGAATTCAAACAGAAAAGTTGGACAACAAAAGCAAAAGAAAATGTGGTCTTTTATTTACAAAACAATTTCACAAGGCTTTTGCCAGATGGAAAAAAAAAAGTGGATCACGAAAGTGGGACCTGACTAACCAGAGTTCGAAGTCGAGCAGCTGGCAATTGACCGTGGACGGTTTCAATTTCATTTCATTTAAATTTTTATAGCGCCAATTCATGAAACATGTCATCTCAAGGCACGTTCCAAAGTCAAATTCAATCAGATGATACAGATTGGTAAAAAAAAAATCCCTATATAAGGGAACCTTGTTGATTGCATCAGTCTTGACAAGCAGCATTCACTCCTCCTGAAGAACCGTAGAGCCACAGGGAGAGTCGTCCGTATTGTCCATGGCTTTGCAGCAATCCCCTATACTGAGCAAGCATGAAGCGACAGTGGAAAGAAAAACTCCCTATTAACGGGAAGGAAAATGCTCAAACAGAACCAGGTTCAGTATGAACAGTCATCTGCCTTGACCGGTTATGGATTAGAGAAGACAGAGCAGAGACACAAGAGAGACAAATAAGCACAGAAGCACACATTATGACACATTATGTATGGTTTTATGTTCAAGTAGAGTTATCCTTTGTGAGCCCTCCCTAGCCTTGATTTGCCTTCCTCTGAGACGTTATGCTCTTTCTTATCCAGGAAGAACATTGTGACTCAATTGAGGAGACCATCTAATGCTGAGTTCACACAGTAGGCCTTGATGCTCAATTCAGATTTTTTTGTTGTTTCTGAAATCTGATATTTTGTGGGGTGAAAAGATCGGAATTCAGCCATTCACACAACCATGAAAAATATCGAAATGGGTTTGCCTATGGGCAAAAAGATTGGATTTAAGTCACATTTCCATGCAGTGTGAACATAGGCCTAGTCCTCCTTCCAGTGTCAGCAATATACTCAGTATGGAATGGCTGAACTATAGAAAGCCAAGGTTGGGTCCCACTTCCATTTTCAGAGTCATCGAACAACACTTTGAAGAGCTGACCTTCTGGTGAGATCATGGCATGGGCTTAATCAGGCAGGACAGTGAAAGTGCTTGTGGAACTAGGGAGGGGGTAATGAATAGGCTAATGCGTGTGTAACTTGGATGATTTCATGCATTTTTATTAAACAATTTCTCCACAGTTTTTGGTTTCAAACGATCTTTTTTTGACACTACTTCTCCAGCCTTTGAAAAGAAACGCTCGCATGGCACAGATGATGCCGGGGTGCATAAATAAATAAGTGCAACTTTGTACAGATTGGGGTACAGTGACCGATGATTAGCCCAGGGGGCTAATCATTAGCCCCCCCACCCCATTAGCCCAGGGGGCTAATCATCCAGGGGGTTCTCCAGCCTGCTTATGTTTGCCTCTGACAGGTAGTGCTGGACCTCTACGATGGCATCTGCTGACACATGTTGAGTCCTCTTTGCCTCCATGACACTAGTGTCCAATCTTTGCCAAAGTCTGCTACCTAAATGGAAACCACAGGTCATGTTAGTAAGTGTTTTAATAGGAATAAGTAATCTCAAAATGTAATAAAAAAAGATTACCTCAGGGTTCTTGAGAGGTGGAAGCCTGGGGAACAGTGTTCTCTTCTAGGTTATATAAAGAACCATTAAGGTGGCACATTCTGAAGTCAAGCGCTTCACTGCTTCAGCAGCTTTTGTATTGCTGAAAAATGCTATACATTCGAATCGTGGGTCCGGGAGTGTAGCCAGCGACAAGATGCTCATTGACTGGAGCATGAGCAGCTTCTCCCTGAGCTGCTCTCCCATTTCCACTGCAGGTGCCGACTTAGTGTCTTCCTCCTGAAAGGGAGGAAGACTATCATCTTCAAGGGGAGATAACTTGATGCCGACACGTGTTCTTCTGCAGGGAGCTCCGTGGTGGCATCATAGAAAGGACAGAGTAACGAAAGGCACGCTACAACAATGTCAAACTCACTGGCAGTGAAAAAGGGAATGTCAGTGTGCAATCCAGCCAATGCCGCTCCTACTGGCTCCCTCAACTCCAGACATCGCAGCATCAAGAAGGTGCTGTTCCATCTTGTTTCCACCTCCTGCATCAGCTTGGTTGCTTGCCTTCCCAGCTGAAGCTGCACTTGTGTAAGCTTCTCCTTTAAAGATACAGAAGAGTAGGCCATTAAGTCACGGCAGTAGGAGTACAGACAAAACTATTAACATTATATATTGGAATAAAAGAAAAGAGCATACCTTAGCAGTGGTGGATGGATGTTGATGGATGTCCACATATCTGATGTAAGGCTAACAGCAGCCACCTACTCTACTCATATTTGGCCTCCACCATGGCCTCCAGAGCCTAAAGGAAGAAATATATATTTTGCTGAATTGTGACACAATAATGTAGTCATTCGTTCCATGTATGGACCCACACATACCTGCCTTGTAGGGAGAACATAATTGGGATCCAGCTTAGACACAAATGTCCTGAATCCTACGTCATCCACAATAGTGAAAGGCTGGGTATCCTTCACTATCATGGAGACTAGAGCTTCATCCAGCTCTTGTTTCCTGGTGGCTGGTTAAAAGGGAATAAATACAGTGTTACCTGTCTTTATTTGCACAACAAGCAAACATCAGCATGCAAAAATTGTGATAGTGTGTTTGTAATATAGTGATGAAATACCCTGGCTGGGTGAAGCTCCAGTTTCTTCCCTATTCTCATGCAAGGCACGGTAGTGCCTTAGCATGGATGAGGTGTTATTATTGTACCCCCAACTCCTTGGAGCACAATAAGCACCTCACCTTTACAGAAAATAACAGTGAAAAATACAGTTCCTCATAAGCAAACCTAACGCATCCGCAAATGTTCAGTTCACCTTACCTTGTTAGGGCTTATCAAATCAAAATGTTCCCACATAGGGGACATCCTCCTCTTTCTTGCCGGCTCCATCCTACTCCTATCCTGTCCTTGCACTCCTAAATCTCCTATCTATCTCCTAAACTCTCCAAACACCTAACTGTCTCAAACTAAATAACCACTATCCAACCTCTGCTATCCAAACTCTATCCACTCTTTCAACTGACCGCAACTGGCCTACAACAACCCACATTTCAAATGGACAGGGAGGCGTTTCGTCTCCTCCCCTAAATGAAGCAAGCTTCGATACGTGCATTACAGAAACACCCCCTCCATTACTCGGCACATAAAGTAACATCACTATCAAACAGGTAAATTGGGTCAGGTCAACAGGCAAACAGAGGACAACGAAAGCTGGACTAGACCCACCAACTTGCACGGAAAGACAATGATGTGGCAGAGTGCAGGAGACAGAGGCAGGTATAAGTAGAGGAGTGAGCAGGTGAACGGAGTGAAACTAATTACCAGAATGGGTGGAGCTGATCAGGAGGGAAAAAGTGTCTGGAAGTAAACTGAAGCTGATTGGATGGTGACTGGTGAAGGGGAGTGACAGGCAAACAGACAGGATGTTACTGAGATGTGAAGCTGAATGACTGGCAGGTGAAAAACAGATCAACTAAAACGGTTTCAGGATAAATCAAGACAAGCCCAGCCTAAAAAAAAGAAACTAAACCTATGACAGAATTGGTTAAATGAAGAGAATCACTAAACCAAAACAGAAACTTAAACTAGACTACTCCAGAACCAAAATAACCATAAAGACCAAACCTAAGCTAGAAAACCAAACTAAGACTAAACAGAACACAAGCAAACAATAAAAACCAGAGCTAATACTAAGACAGAGGAGACAACTAATAATCAAATAACAAACATAAACCATAACAAAACCCAAATCATGACAGATAGTGGGATACCATGGAAGCCCTGAAAGTTAAAGTCAACCTTCTTTGGTCTGCTTAGTTCAGACAAGCTTTGCCATGAATTTTGGTTTTGCATCACCAACATATCTGAGATACTGTCCATCCAGTGTAAAAGAGCTTTAGCTATTTTGCCATAAGGACCAGGCAGAAAACTCCAGCTAACAGTAACATACCTGTAAGGAGTTGTGTTTTTTTCTTTTTTTCTTTTGCAGCGATAGGACAAAGTATTGAACTAAACATAAATCTAACTCGATCTATTTTTTTTGTAAAAATGTTGTATACTATGTATCATTTCCTTCCACTTCACAAGTATGCATTACTCTGTATAGGTCACAATGAAAATAAGGGATTAAGCCATTCTATGTCTACATGGGTAGCAGCTGATTAGTACATGGGTGTGAAATGCTATTTAGATTTAAATAATATGGTAATTGTTGTACAATGGAGGTATAATACTGGGGAAAGACATGGTAAAGGAACGTAGTGACCACTTAATATTTACTAGTTAGGTTGTAAAATTATCTGTTGTCGATCAATCCAGTCCATTTTTGATAGCAGTCAAATTAGTCCCTTTTCAGAATCAGAATCAGAATCAGAATCAAGTTTAATCGCCAAGTAGGTTTGCACATACAAGGAATTTGACTTGGTGTTGATGCTGCAGACAGAAATAAGAATTTCTTATACCTTTATACTCCTGTGTGTTATAAAAAATGCGAATACATCAATGTGATGTTAAATATCTTTTGAAAAACAGCTTTAACAACTATGGAAGTTGTTCATTGAGCATCACTACTTCCACTGATGGAACTGCCCCTATTCCGGCGATTTGATTTGCTCACAGCGCCTTAGCGTCAACGCTGAGGAGACAGACGGCGAAGCAGTGATGAGATGCTCTTGAGTTGACTTCTCTTCACCCAGCAACTGATATACACACACACACACACACACATTTTTTATCGCTCTTACTTTTCCACACATCAACTCGCAGACCTCCTTTACATCATTCCTCCATTAAACGGACGGATTTAGGAGAAGGGTGCATGTTTGGCATTGCATTCCACCGTCATTCTCTCAACTTTCCATCCGAGGGATTAGTTGCGAACAATCCACAAAATAGAAAAAAACGTTCCCATCTTCATTTATATTTATTTTCATATATATATATATATATATATATATATATATATTTTAAGAACTGTGCATGTGTGTGTGTGTATGTGTGTTCTTATACTTTGAGCAGAGCAAGCACATTTTTTTGCTAATTTTACTGGTAAAGTGAAAACTTTGATGTAAGGTGAGTATCTTTGTTGGTCCTTCCTAATTTTCTGGGCTATGGGTCAAATTTAGGACTTAGATTTGGGGTTAGGGATAGGGTCAGTTATACACTGATAAAGTTTAGGGTGAGGGTAAGGCAGTAGAAAGGCTTGATAATAAATGAACGTCAATGGAAGTCAAGGCACGGTCCTCACTTGGTATTATAAACAAGGATTTGTGTGTGTGTGTTAGTGTGTGTGTGTGGGTGTGTGTGTCTGTCTTGTCTGTCTGTATTCAGAGTGGCTCCAGGCCCTCATGCGTCAGAGATCCTTTCTATTTCTATGGCCCCTAAGCAAACATATTAAGAACTACCTTATCACCGCTTATACAGGACGGGCCACACACACACATTTGCTCAAACACACAACACATTAAATTCTGTCCTAAGCACACATTCCACATTCACAAAAAAAAAAAAAAATAGCTTTAAAACCAATCACACTAAGCTCTCTGCCAAACTCTCCCAAATGTCACCAATCAACACAGTAGGGAGGGTGGGCCCAGAGAGCTTTTACATCTTTAACTGGTCCCACAGAACAGTCAGTCACACATTCAGCAAAATGCTCACCTTTATAAGGGCGATTTAAAACAAGGGCAACAGGTCCAGAGACACATTCTTGACAAGCCTTGTTCAAGAGGCGCAACTTTGGAATATCGGCAACAGGACACCCAGCAGTCCAGGTATCAGGAGGACTTGGAGTTAACCCGACCTTCTGGATCTGTCACCGGGCTGCAGTCCTGAAAGCGACTCAGAATCTTCAAAGTCCGTCTTTAGAGGAAGTCAAAATATTGACCTATCTTCAAAGAGTTGTGTTAATAGTTTAAAAGGACAGCTTGAAATTGATCTTAGTTGACCTGAAGAGCTGAACTGAAGGAGCCGCGAAACTTCAGCGCCCAGTTATTTCCTCGTAGCCCACGACAGGCCTCTACTGCAAGCTCCCCCTGCTGACGCGATGCTTTGCAGGGCAGCAGCTGTTTTTGGGATGAAGGTGGTTATAATGAAGCTGATGCTGTCTGGAATAGAAGTTAACTCAGCACCCGCTGACAGAGGCGACAATCCGGAGGAGATTACAGGTGAGACCAGCCAGTCTGCAGACACACCGTTAAAAGGTCCTCAGTGAAATCAGCTGCTTTTATATAAACACTCCAATAATCAAAGCCAGTGTTGTGCAAAAGCTCACTATATCTACGAAATCCATGCAGTTATTGTAAAACGTATTTTGTGATTAGAATACAACCTTGGGTAAATTTGCCACAATTTTGTGGTTTTTTTTATACAAAACATTAAAGCAAAAATGTGATGATCTTGTTTCAAAACAGAAAGCAACAACTCTACCCACTACTGGAAAGTTTATTATGGTAAATGGCTTGTACTTGTATAGCGCTTTAACTAGTCCAACGACCCCAAAGTGCTTTACACTACAGTCTTAGTCATTCACACATACGTTCACACCCTGACGGTGGTGAGCTATGTTAGTAGCCACAGCTGCCCTGAGGCAGACTGACAGAAGGGAGGCTGCCATACATCTCTGACCACCGGCAGCAGGCAATCGGCAGCAGCCTTGTGTTGCCCAAGGACACAACAACTGAGAAGGCCAGAGCGGGATTTTGAACCGGCAACCTGCCAATTGCAGAACAAACTCCCTAACTCCTGCACCACTGTCGCAGGAGGAGAGAATATTTATTATATTTATAAAGAATAATATTCACAATAAACATTCATAGAAGTATTTATATTTAATAATATAATTTATTTATTTGCCAAAATAAGGACCTGCTAAATTTAGCGGTGTCCCACAGGTTTGAGACAGATTTATGACAATGTGCAGCAACAGGTGGGGGAGGGAAATTGCTTCTGCTCTGGCTGTTTGTGCTTTTCTATAATCAAAACTATTAACTATTCATCTATTTCCTGTTAGTGCTACCCTGTCAGGTACATTTATTTTTCCAAATTACTGCGTAAACATTTTGGTTATGTAACCACAGCAATATCAAATGATATATTTATGTGTTTACAATCCAAACCTAAAATGTTTAATAGCTTGGTACACATGGACGGTAAAGACCAGCCCGGACCATCACGGAGCACTCACTGACATTTTCAGAAGCCCCTTTTTAGCACTCTGTTGGTGACAAAAGCGTGAAAAAAAATAGCTGAAAAGTGCCCCTAGTTTAGGATTGCTATGATCAATTCAACTTTAATTGCTGGCACAAGCTTCGTCCCGGGAAAAAACTTGCAACTGCAGCCCTGGAGAGCATGAGATGAGGGCTATCAGCTCTTTTATCAATATTCTGTGCGGGATGCCAGAACTGCATATAAAAATGCAAACATTGCATTGGGTTATGTACCCAGCACAAAATGCTCTAAGATAGACAACACCTGGAATGGCTTTCACGACGTCTTAACCAACCAACGAGTTAACCGAGAACTCCAGGTTAGGAGTTAACTCCAGACGTGCCATTCGGCAGATTGTTTAGAACAACATCAAACTGGGAGAATAAAGTGGCAATGCTGTTTTCCAAATCAATGTGATGCTGCACACCAAAGGTCGATGGAGGGATGCATCTCTTTAAGTCATTCATCTGAACTTCAAAAGAATTGAAGAATTCAATCTGTTGTTTTAGCCTCTCCGGTCCAAACACCTTGCGATAATGTATTTTCATACATGAAAAAAATTAGACGTGTACGCTGTGTAAAGCAGCAAGAAGAAATAAATACTACAAGCTTCAATTATTGATTTACACTTATCATTATCGGGTTGAAGTTCCGGTTCTGGTCATTTCTTCTCGGTCCTCAGTAGGATGGGGGCAATTGTCTGCACAGTAACTGAACGGGAGCAGGATTTTGCACTGAATGTAGCACAAAGAAAAAATGGGTGTTATCCTGGTGGTTAACTGCTTCACTTTCACTCAATCATTCATTTATTCCATCATTTATTTGTAAAGTCCTTTGAAAACCAAATGGCAACCAAAGTACAGTACAGCTGAGTAAAAAAATAAAAACAGAATAATAAAAAGACATCTCAGAGACCTGATGGGAATATGTGAATGTAAAAGCTCATTGAGGCAAATAGGTGCCATACAATTAGGACATTTAAAAACTAAAAGCAAAATCTTAAAAACAATTCTAAAAGAACAGAAGCAAGGCAGCTGGTGCTTAGGGAGAGTGGAGCTCCGCAGCTCACAGCAGCTGTTTTAGCAGGAGCACCTCTGAGCAGTTGTTTTCTGTCCGACTGACCTTCTCCAGTCTTCGTGGAGGAATTTTGCGTCACTACTCCTCAGTTCATTCCTTCAGTTCATTGAGGTTTGGCCATCGTGGCAGTATGCCAGGTTTGGTACGCGGAGCACCTCGAAACTTCTGCTCTAACAGAGATGCTAAATATGATTGCTGGACTTTACAGTGGCACAGTTAGTGGCACTGTTTCCTTGCTGGTATTTATTTTAAAACTTAAATTTTTTACCTTGTCCATCTTTTTGAGATTTGTATGTACATCCTATTTGTTACAAATTTTTTTTTCTTTACATGGTTTGCTACCTGTTATAAATTATAGAATTCATTTCCATTCCTTTTTTTCTATGAGATGGCCGCTATGCATTTAATGTACATCTTTAGATTTATAGCCGTCTAGTAGTCAAATTGAGTTAATACCATTTAACAAGTTTCAACACAAAGCACTATTAGACCAACAAATGGTAAATTAACTGTACTTATATAGCTTATCTCTTGCCAACCAGGCTTCTCAAAGCGACACACGACAACAGCGTAATCTGTGCCCTCATTCACCCACCCACACATACATTCACACAGTATCTTCAGTCAGTTTGCTCAGTTAGCAGATAACTAGCATGCACCATAGAGGTAAAATATTTTGCCTAATGTATACAATTGCATCCAGCATTTGATTTAGAGTCTCTTTACCTGTCTACGTATGGTAAATTAGGGCCCCCAAAACACATTTTCTCTATGGTGAAATTGTTTCATGTTAATTGATTAAATGACCACTGAAGCCCCTTTTCCACTTGTACTGACTCAGCCCGGCTTGATTGTACTGGACTCAACTTTCAGGGCTTTGAATGAGGTACTAATACTGTTTACCACATTCTTTTTTAGTATGTAATGGGCCAAGGTTCCTAATTCCCTCTAGACCAGGGTGGCAAACTCCATTCCTCGAGGCCCGCTGACCTGCAACTTTTAGATGTGTCCCTGGTCCTACACGCCCAAGTCAACAAACCAGGCCATTAGCTGGACTCTGGAGAACTTGGCTCAATCCGAATACCCATATTGAGTAAGGACTCTTTAGCCAAAGCAGAAGTGTGTCAGCGGTCGGCGGTCGCCATGATAAGTGCTGTCCGAATAGTGCTGTCAGTAAGGAAGGAGGTGGAAAAGTAGCATGTATGCTCCCTCCCACAGCTGATTTTGCCTAGGAACCCCACAATGTCCGTTACCGTCGCTAAGAAGCCTTGAGGTATCCTTTGTGTGACATGACGTATAAGCACAGCCCCGTCATGGAAATCAATGGAAATGTCCTGAGACAAGAGAGCGTGCACTTTGTAGTTTATTTTCGTAAGGCTGTAGGCCCGGCTTTGTCTCGCATCATCGATGTGAGTTTCTGTCCCGTCATGAAGTCGGAGTTAAAGACTGTCCGAATTTGGCACAGTAGTCCGAAGCTCCTTTCCTCCCCACGAGAGTTCTCACTGTTGACTTCATGATAAGTTACGGAACAGGAGCTAGGAGCTATTATAAAGGGTATTCAGATGGAGCTTCCAAAAAAGTTAAAAAAATAAAAGAACTGGACTTTTTTTTCCTGAGTTTGAAGACGTTTCGCTTCCTATCCAGAAAGCTTTCTCAATTCAAAATGTCTTGGAATTTCCATGACCTGGATGACCGAGAATCTTCACCAGCATTCAGATGGAGCCATAGACTGCAGACTGAGGGGGTAATTTAGCCATTTGATTCAGGTGTGTTGGACCAGGGACACATCTAAAAGTTGCAGGACACTGGACCCCGAGGACTGAAGTTTGACATCCCTGCTCTAAACGTACATATTCTCTTTAGAATACATCTTAATACTACAATTGGTCAAAGAACATTAGCAATATTTTAAAAGAGTGGGCATGACTGTTTGAGCACTTACTTTGTTTGTCAAGGGACAAGGTTGAAAATCCAAAACCTCCCAGGAGACTCTAAATGCAACACAGTGATCTCCATTCTGATTGGTCCCCTTGAGACGTCCCAGTCCAGAAGGACGAAAGATCCTGCCAAAATTCACAAATGCAGAAACGTTCATTTCTCATGCACCCCATCTCACAAGGTTACCAAACTCCATTTACAAGCTCAAATTAAACACAACACTAAATATGGTTTAACCGGAGCATAATCAGACTGCATGATGAGAAGTCATTATTAGCTGACTGTCAACGGAACAGCAATTATAGAATCATTCCCTTTTTTCTTGACAATATGATGTCTATCCACAGATACAGACACTTTAAGCTTATAACACTTCCTCACTCATATCCAGGCCTCAAATAATGACTTACTCCTGCTCTGTGAGACAGCGTTAATTTTGACAAGGAAAACTGGGATGATGGCATGAGAGCCTGTTACAGCTTTAATGTACTATCTATCATGTTTAAATTCTCGCTGTGATAAAGGGTCAGATCTCTCCTTCAGGTGTGTCACCTGAGAACAGCTCAGACATGTGTTAGGAGGAGTTATTAACCTGCAGCTTTTCACCATCTCCAAAGAATTAATTGAAATTTTCACAAAATGTTCACTAAAACCAACATCCTTGCAGCATGCACATTGTAATCTATTTGTCTTTCTTGCAGGTTTTGGGAAACTGTCTGATGCTCTACCGGTTGGCACCGCTGCATCATCATCCCTGCTGAAATCCTCCCCGGTAAATCCGGGTCAACACATGAAATGCTGTTTTCTTAGGATAAAAAGAGCTGGGCTTGACAGAGCAACCAAAAATGCAGAAAGGATGACTCCGACAAGTATCACCGCTGGCTTCGTGGCTGGAAGATCACAGACAAGCGCAGACACCGCCAGACCAGATAATCGAGCCCAGATACTGAAGATGATCTCAGCCCTTGCAGAGCTGCACAAGACATTTAACAGCACTCTGAGCTCACAAATCACCCTTATCCCTCATGGTAATAACACTCTTTTTTCTCATTTATGTTTATTATAACCCCACTTAATTTTTTTTCTTTGATAGAATCTGGCAGTTTCTCATATATCTCTTTTTTGTTCATTTCAGCAAACAGCAGAAATCCTCGAAGAAAAAGTAAGCTCCCTGCTCCAGAGAGGGAAGTGAAGACGACTCCTGCCACCCTGCCAGCTTTAGAGACCACTGCTTCCAGAGCAAGCCCCGACTCCATTGGCCTGAGTCAGTCAGGTCGAAACTCCAGGAAGTCTCTGCCACCACAGACTAAAAAGACCAACAAGAGAGGTGAAGAAAGCTAAAAACTCTTCTTTGACAAGGTCTGAGTTGGGGGGGAAGACTAAAAGCGGGATACTGAAATGCACCAAAATGAGAGACACACTCTGCTCTTTGGCACAATTTGATCAAAATTAGCCAGTCTTTACACTATCTTGTAAGATAGTGAGCACTGGATGTGAAAGTGAGTGCAGTGAGCCTGAAACCATGGATCCGTGTTTGAAGGTTTTTATAAACCAAGAATGAAAGTAGTTCTTGAGTTGCAGCATTGTGTCATCTAATAAGACTTTTAGTCAACGTGGCCAACATAAATTAAGATGCATTTTGACTATGAGACCCAGAGTAATATGATTTATAGGCTATTTAGCGTAATATGACTAAATCAAAATAAGGAAAAAAAAATATTTTTTTAAGAATTTGACACGTTAAGCACTCTCCATCTATAAAACATTTCAGGTCAATGGAAAATACTATCTCCCTACTACTAGGGCCAGGATAAGTTTTTACCCAGCCCATGTCCTTTTATCCTGATGACTGCACCGGCTAACTGTCACTAGTTGCTAATTGTCATTAGCGGCTAGCTATTGGTAGCCACTAGTGATATTGAAGTTGGCGTCTGATTCACACCCCCCGACCTAAATTAAAGAACAATTTCACACGTTTTTTATTTATTTAGACTGAGCTGGATTTGATCATCTTGAGCTCAGAACTTCAAACATTTAGACTGATAGACACTGAACTGAGCCATTTTACACTGAATTGATTCTTTAAAAGAAATCATGGAAATAGACAGGAATATAAATGTGGACCAGTCAAACCTGAACTCTACACTGGTTACAGATTCTTTGAAACGCACGTCGTGAAACCTTTTCTCTCTTTGTCTACATTTCTAAATGATCTTGTCTTTTCGTGAATTGAGCATTATGGATCGTCTATTCTCATGAGCTAGCTAGAGTGAAAATCAAAGTATAATATATCTTCACATTTTAATCGATTCATTGATTGAAATCTAAATAACTAAAAACCAACCTTGTCTTTTCTCCACAGTGTGCTTTTGGAAGTACTGTGCCCAGAACTGAGGTCTCCCAGCTAACACTGTCCACTCCCCACTAGTCATCCACGTCTGATCTTCTTACCTGGGCTCCTCAGCTGAGCGTCAACTCAACCATCTACCACAAACATTTCTTTTTTTTTAATTACAACTGTACCACTCACAAAAACGTCTCTCTTTTGTTTAGCTCTCTTGTTCTTCTTTCATCTAAAGGTCAGGAACTTTGGACATTATGTGTAAGGTTAAACCAGGGACCATGTTTCCACTAATTATTAGGTTATCTAGAGGTTCTCACTAGTGCAACTAGACCGATATCTACAACGACAGGTTGACTGCTTTGAGTTGTGTGTGTGTGTATTATCCATCCCTTCCTCTGCTATGTCTTTGCTCTGACTCGTGCTAGGAGACTGTTGCTGGGCATCAGGAGGCACCATGCTTACCCACAGGCTGGCGCCAGCCTTGACTTGGCCCTTTTCATTTATTCATTTATTAACCAGACTGACCCACCCCAAAAAGACGATGTGTGCTCGTGGCCTGGGCACATGAACACGCACCTTTGTTAACCACCCTCTGTTAAAGGACGGGCGCATGCCAGTTTTGTATTTGTGCCATGTGTTTGAAATAAAGCTCATCTGTAGCATGTGAAACGGCAGCCGTGAGGACGGTGTGTGAAAAATGTCATCGCCTTTGATGTTCTGTACTGTCACTGTCAGAGTCTGACCTCCTGTTTGAAAATCTGCTTAGTTAAAACCAATGGTATTAAATGAAGAGGTTTTCTTCAAGGCTTGTGTCGAAGTTTAGCTCCAGACGTTTGATCCTCAAAGATCTAAGGAGCTGTCTGCCGACGGCAACAAAATAAAATGCATCCATTGATGCTCCTTCAGAACCGTTTTGTTATTCGTCGTGGCATTTTCAGGGCATCTCACCGGGTCAAACAAGCATCCCATTCACACTGTATTAATCAAAAGATTTTTTCCCCCCACAAGATCAGCTGTAAAACTGGAGCATTTCACTGTAATTAAACAAATCTGTCTGTAATTGAGCATTGCATTAAGCGTCAAGAGTTTTCCTTACTGGTGATTGGCAGGCAGAGATGATGCACACATGCAGGTTTTACAGTTTAATAAGCCTGTCCCTCTTCTTTTCATATAAGTAGTGTCTGCATCCTGATGCACTAGAACAGAAATATATGTTGGGCGTGCTGGTCTTTTTGCCCCATTTACATTTTGTACCGTAGCAATTTCAGCCTTTTAGTTCACAACTTTTTCAGGCATAAAATGGAGCCACGTCCCACCGGTTGGTTAATAAGCATCATTTTAGAATTCAAAAGAGAATCTGTTGTTCATCAGGAAGAATCAATCCTGCAGAAACAATGAAACAACAATTTATTTAAAAAAATCTGTCCCTACCCTGTCCCTATAAAGCAGGTAAACGTGAAAACACTATCTTGTATCAGCCGACATTTGATCAGTAATATTTTTCTTCTGGCATTTCTCTGAAATCAGGGTGCATAACTGGATAGGAAGCCTTGAGATGCATGGGGATAAACTTGTCTTCACACTCTTTGAATCTGTTAGGATGACGACTGAGTACAATGAAAATGATCCATACTAGGACAATAAAGTGCCTATTCTGTTCTATTCTGTTCTATTTATAGTCTAGTGTAAGGAACTGTGTGTGCATGTGACTCTCAATAAATGCAATCAGCAACAGAAAGTTGTTTTTTCATCAGAATTTGGTCACATTTCATGAAACATTTTCAGAACAACTCTGCAACATTGTGTGGACATTGGGGGCAGTTTCCCTGGATTGGCAGACAGGGGTGGTGGTCCCCTTATTTAAAAAGGGGGACCGCAGGGTGTGTTCCAACTACAGAGGAATTACACTATTAAGCCTCCCTGGTAAGGTCTATTCCAGGGTTCTGGAAAGGAGGGTCCGTCGGATAGTCCAATCTCAGATTCAGGAAGAGCAGTGTGGTTTTTGTCCTGGCCGTGGAACACTGGACCAGCTCTACACCCTCAGCAGGATTCTGGAAGGGGATGGGAGTTTGCCCAACCAGTCTACATGTGCTTTGTGGATCTGGAGAAGGCATTTGACCGCGTCCCTCGAGGGGTTCTGTGGGGGGTACTCCGGGAGTATGGAAGACCGGGCCCTTTAATAAGGGCTGTCAGGTCTCTGAATGACCGGTGTCAGAGTCTGGTCCGCATCCCCGGCAGTAAGTTGGACTCGTTTCCGGTGAGGGTTGGACTCCGCCAAGGTTTCGCTTTGTCACCGATTCTGTTAATAACTTTTATAGACAAAATTTCTAGTCACAGCCAAAGTGTTGAGGGGATCCGTTTTGGTGGCCTTAGGATTGCGTCTCTGCTATTCGCAGATGACGTGGTCCTATTGGCTTCATTAGGGCGTGATCTACAGCCCTCACTAGAGCAGTTCACAGCCAAGTGCGAAGCGGCCGGGATGAGAATCAGTGCCTCCAAATCTGAGACCATGGTCTTGAACCAGAAAAGGGTAGAGTGCCTTCTCCGGGTTGGGGAGGATGTGCTGCCCCTAGTGGAGGAGTTCAAGTATCTTGGGGTCTTGTTCACGAATGAGGGGAAGATGGAGCGGGAGATCGACAGGCGGATTGGTGCGGCGTCTGCTGTGAAGCGGACACTGTGCCGATCTGTTGTGGTGAAGAGAGAGCTGAGCCAAAAAGCGAAGCTCTCGATTTACCGGTCGATCTACGTTCCTACCCTCATCTATGGTCATGAGTTTTGGGTCGTGACCGATAGAACAAGATCCCGGATACAAGCGGCTGAAATGAGTTTTCTCCGTAGTGTATCTGGGCTCTCCCTTAGAGATAGGGTGAGGAGCTCAGTCATCCGGGGAGGACTCAGAGTAAAGCCGCTGCTCCTCCACATCGAGAGGAGCCAGTTGAGGTGGCTCGGGCATCTGGTCAGGATGCCTCCTGGACGCCTCCCTGGTGAGGTGTTCTGGGCACGTCCCACCGGGAGGAGGCCCAGGGGAAGACCCAGGACACGCTGGAGGGACTATGTTTCTCGGCTGGCCTGGGAACGCCTTGGGATTCCTCCTGAGGAGCTGGACCAAGTGGCTGGAGAGAGAGACGTCTGGGCCTCCCTACTGAAGCTGCTACCCCCACGACCCGACCCAAGATAAGAGGAAGACGATAGATTGATGGTTGGATGGATGTGCATGTTGTCCTAAAATAAAAATCACATTCAGAGACAATAACAATAATTCCAGGTGAAGTTGTTTTTGTTGCATACTCTCCATAATGTCTGTCTTCCTCTTTCATTTCTACTGGGGTTTCCTTTTCATTCGGGCTGAAGGTATATCTTTGGAGCTTTATGAGAACAGCAGTGTAGAAGCAGAGAGGGACAGAACTCTTTCATCGACTACACCGGGTAATGTAGATGTCCAACCTTAACCAGGGTTCTCATCTGAGCTAACGGGGGACTGAGAGCAAGTCACAGTTACAGGAAATAGGCTGAGGCATGTCGAAAGGAGGTTTATTTAGCACTTCTACATCAAGGAATACACCTGTTACTATTGCTAACAGTTGTAAGAAGAAACTAGAAAGGAAAGCAATAAGGACACCAGATGTTTAAAAACCAAGGCATTGACTTGTGGTGATAGTAAAACATGTTTCATTCCATGGTTTGTGTTTTTTTTATTTTTTGTTGTAAGTCATTTGTCACGCAGGTGTTTTTTTTTTCTTTGTAAACTTGGCTTTGCCACAATGTGAAATAAAGAAAAAAAACCCACAAAAAACATTGCAGCCCAACCGGTGAGGGCACAAGCACAAAATAATTTATATTTGTAACTGATAACTTCAATATAAAATCAATCTCTGCCTCTATATAAAATCTAGGAATTCACATCAGATCCTGCTTGGTTACATTTTAACTCTCCTCTCCCTTGATGTTGACGCTAAACTTTCCAACTAGCTAATCGTGGAACTTGTATCTTATTCAGAATTTCTTTCCGGTGAGCCAAAACCTTAGATTTTCAATTGTTTTGCAGCGTCCCGATAGACGAACTCGATCTCCCTTTCTGCAGGGCAGGTGCTTGTAAACTCTTTCCTTTGGTAGGCACAGGTCAGATATCTCCAAACACCCGTCATTTCTGCAGGGATCTCGAAACCGCGATATCTCTTCGTTACAACCTGAAGAAGAAACCGGAGAGCGATGAGCACTCGTGGCTGATCCCGTTTAGAGGAACAAGTCACACGAGCCCCGCTGACAACAAGGTGTTATGCGTTAGCGAGCGAACCTTTAGAATGTGTAGCTTGGGCAGCAGGTTGCAGTCTGCCAGGGTGAGGTCGGGCCCGTCCAGGAAGCTCCTGGATGACTCAGGCAGGTCTCCGGCAGCGTCTGCGTCAATCTCCTCAGACAGGGGAGTCCTCAGAAATTCATCAAGATGAAGGAGAGACTTCAGCAAGGCTCTCTCTAAGGCTTTAACCACAGAGGAACAGAAAGAAAGAGCTAAACCATAAAACCGGAGCAATGTTCACTTTGTTGCTCCCAGCGCTGCGAAGTTTCTACCCCTCTCACCATTCCAACAACTTCGCACCTCCAGGTGACAAAGTGGCATACACACCTAACTGATTCACACACACCTACTCTACCCAACCCATACACTTAAGCATCCATATGAATAATCCAAGTGGTTATAGGTGATACAAATACAGGTCACTTTTACAGCAACGTGACCTGTATACATCGACACTGGGCGCACAGTTGATTTCATAACGTCAATCACACCATTAGGATTTCATCTTCAGATATCTGTTTTGTAGAGAAAAGCTTTCAGTAAGTAAAATGTGGGCTGAAGACTACAGATATAGAAAGGCAACAACAACGACTTCCTTCCAACATTTAAACTTATACAGAGAATGAAGAGTCTTGTTTACAGTAGACAGCAACATCACCTCTGGAAGCTTGGGTTTTCTTTTTCTTTTTTTTTCAAAAAAAGACAGTATAGACCGTAGAAATGATTACTCTTTGATAAAATTACATATTTGAATACTTGGTGCACTACTATGTCATATTCAATAAATTATAATATGCATTTCTAAGAGGCTTGTTTGTCACATTAAAAGCACATTTAGGAAAAAACATTGGGAAAAACTTTTCATTATACTATTCTAATCTTAAAAGCTTTTTTTTTTTTGGGTGGAGGTGATAAAAAATCGTAATTAACCGAAACAAAGGCTTTAAAACATCATCAATCTGTGATAATCTATAATCTATGCGTTTGCCTTAGTGAACTGACTGACTGAAATAGATTAACTTTTCATCAATATGAATATGACGTATGATGTATGTCACATAAAATCTCAGCTAAATCCAATTTAAGTTAGTGTTTGGAACAGAATTAAATACAAAAGTGCCAAAAGGTCATAGATACTTTTGCAAAGCTTTGTATATTTTGACATATTTATCAAAGACATTCATTCATTCAGATTGGAGCAAAAAGAAAAAAAAAAGACGCTCCTGATCAAAATGAGAATGAATGCCTTTATGGTAACCCTAGGTGTGTATTCACTGAATATGTTCCATGTCAAAGTTAATTATTATACTGGTGGTGATAGCATTTATTCTGTTTAGCTAAAAATGCTAAATAAATAATCTGACTGGGATCAACCTTTTATAATTACTGTGTGTATTAGCGTGTATTAGCGTAATGGGCATCACAATTTTAACCTCAATGATTACACCAGAAATAATGTTCAAAATGTGAATAGTTTAAAAAACAAAAAAAAAAAAACAATCTGAAGACCTGAGAGATAAAGCAGGGCTTCTTTGAGAAAATCTCATAGTCGTTTTGACAAAATCCTGACAGATCCAGAAATGAAACATCATGAACATCACCACTGCACCAAACCAAAAACATCCCAATCATTTGACAGACAGACTTGCATGATTCCGATCGCTACTCAACAACAAAAGCAACTAGACATTCAGACATCACACTGTGGGAAAAGCATTGCTTGGACATCATTAGACTGACTGATCATTGATCTCTACTTACCCTGAAGCCTCCAGGAACAGCATGGCATTGGCTCAATAGGACTGCACTACCACATACTTACCAGATGAGGGCATTGTCTAGCTACTCTACTCATAGATGCAGAGGGCTTGGCCCACCAGTAAAGCAAACCGTTTGTTATCCAAACCGTAGGATCTGTCTCTTACCATCATGGGTCTCTCTTTTTGAGTTTTTGATGTAGGCAGAAAACTTTGCAAAGATGTCGATTCCTGCTGTGTTGGCTTCACGATGTTTGGGAGCTAGTCTGGGGTACCTGGATTTTCAGGGCACAAAGCAGAGCTAAATAAACTGTGAGCTAATGTTTTTTTGGCAGGGTGTGTAGTGAGTCAGTCAGTAAAGTGGGCATAAACTTAGCCTCTGTGTGTGTGTGTGTTGGTGTGTGTGTGTGTGTGTGTGTGTGTACCGTGGTGGAGCCAGCTTCTCCTCCAGGAACTCCTCTATCTTGTTGACGTCAACCTTCACCTTGCCATTGAATGTCATGAAAGGAGGATTGACCCCTGGAGCGAGGTCCTGCAGGTTCGCCGGCTTTCTGAAGGTACACAGTCCAATCAAAACTGATAATTGATGAACATGCAGGAGTAAATTTTTACATGTCCGCATTCTTTCCAACAACGCCTTGGCCAAAAAAGGTTCATGAAAACATTCTTGATGCCAATCTCTAAAGACAGTACCTACATTCCTAGTGTTTGTTATGATAAATCTTCAAACTTCAGGGTAACTTGGAGTACCTCATGGGTCAGTGCTCGGGACTATTCTTATTTTACTATACATGCTTCCAATTAGTAAAATCACTGGATACTTTAAGGCTGTTAGGATCCTTGGTTGTTTGTGTTTTGACTTTCTTATGTTTCCTGGATCATGCTTTCTTTTGTTATTTTCATTTAGTGTTTGTTTACATATTAGTTCTCATTTTGTGGACCAGTTAGTGTATTTTAGTCATTGAATGGGTTCTTAATTCTGTGTCATTTGGATAGATATCGTCCTGTCTTCTTCCCGTCAACCTCAGCTCAGCATTTCTCTCAGTGTCCTTCAGCTTTCTGCCCTCACTGGTCTCAGTTGCTCCTAATTTCTTCTGATTGCATCCACCTGCCTTCTGCCTCATTTCTACACTCTCCCTCTGTATATATACTCCCTGGTTTTCTCTGCTGGTTTGTCTGCTTTCCTCTGTACTGTTCATGGACATCTGCCATCTTAACACCTCCTTATCTATTTTTTTTTACTCCCCGATTAATAATGTTTTGTACATTTACCTTGTTTATTATTAAACTTCTTGCTTATGCAATGCTCTGAGCTTGGGTTCTCCTTCACTTCAGTCATGACAGTGTCAATGTTTAAGCCATCCAAGAGGAAACAAAACTCCTTCCTTGTTAATATTGAGATGGCCAGGACTTGTTTTCATAAGGAATTTTTGATGCGGATTTTTGAGGCTCCCTTACATACATTTAGGTTAAAGGGGCGTAATAGTCCCTGGTTTTCCACTGAAATTCAAAACCTCCTTAAAGAAAGAGATCCTCCCTGGACCAATGGACAAAAACACAAACAGCAGACGATGGGATTTATGTTTTATCAGTTCAGCAGCAAATGCGCCTCCTTAATTGAAAAAGCTACGTCTGAATTTTATTTATCTGAAACCACCAGACATCGAGATAGCAAGAAGGTCTGAAACGTTTTGAGATCTGCTTCTGGAGCTATGTCTTATCATGAACTGCTTACTGTTTAGATCAAAGGTTCTGTAAACCTGACCATGTTAATTTTTAACAAATTAACATTTCATCGCAGCAGGAGACTTGTTTTATTCTTCTAACTGAAACTGGTCCCACTTTTCTGGATGTCATCAAAGGTGTGGTGCGGTTTAGCCATAGGCCCAATCTTCTTCACAATCTAAATTGATAATCTATGTACAAAAAGCCTCCTACCATTTTTATTCAGATCATTATATAAGTTACTGCTGTTCACACTGAATCGCCCAGGCATTTGAATTTCTGCTGTCCCCCTTTGATGCAGTGTTGATGCATTTGCTGCAAAAGATGCATTTTTTAAATTCATCTGTCTCCTTGGACAGCATACCCCTAATGAGAACTAGCTGAGTTAGAACTCTTGAATTAGTCACCGGTTGCAAGTACCTGGGATTAATTATTGAAGTCGAGGTTTTTTTTAAAGTTTATCTTAAACAATTGACAATAGTCATGACTTGGGTTTACAAGGCTCATTCTGGTTTGTTTCCTATTTATATACACTTTTCTTTGGAGAACTGAAAGTTGCTGTGCAGATCTTTTAGTAATCAGGCTTCTCCCTTGTGAAACCAACTCCCAGTTTTAGTGCGTAAGGGAGACACCCTGTCTACTTTTAAGGTTTGGCTTAAAACGTTTGTTTATAATAAAGCTTGTAGTTAAGAGTGGCTTAGGAAATCCTCAGCTACGTAGCTATGCTGCTGTAGGCTTAGGCTGCTGGTGGACATAATTACCCTTTCCCCTCACTCTGCTACTTGCTCCAACTACTCTCCAATTTTTTCCATTATTTGCAGTTATTTTAACTATGTGTTCTTCCTCTTTTCTTCTCATCTGGTCTGATGTTCTGTTCAGCTGTGTCACTGCCCTGCAGAAGGGACTCCACTGAGCTATTGCTGCCAAAAACTTAATTTCTATTTTCTATAGATAATACAGTTGGCCCATCTTTCAGTGGTTAACCCTGTATCTCTCCTAGACATAAAATAAGCTACAATAAGACAAGAAATTCCTTTATCATCCCACAATGGGCAAATTTGGTTGTGACTGTGACACAGGCAGAGTTACACGCAAGTTGTAGTGATGAAAAAAAAACAAGCTAATCTAATCTATAGTCAGTTTTAAAGCAGCTATAAAGCATAAAGGACAGTTTATGCTTGACCGCAACTTTTGGCTGCACAGAGGGGTAGACAAAATAACGTTATATGGCCGTGCAGACATCGAGGATGTGCCAAGCTTACACCAGCATTTAGTATTGTACAATTATTGATAATATGGCATACTCACATTAAAAATTAAATATTAAAGTTAAACAATGGAAAACAGCAGCCTTTTTACAAAAACATGAGATAATATGCAATATGCATGATAGTACAGCAGCATCTTGGACATTTTAATTAGCTGAGTGTTTACTGTGACAAACTGCATGTGCTCTCTTTCATCATCTAGACCTGAAAAATAGTTTATTTTCTCTCCTAGATGAAGCCACTAAAAAAGCCAGTACAACCATTTCCTTTTACATTTTATTTCACCTAGAAAGTACTCGTTGATCAGTTCTTCTGTGTGTATGCTCCGTCCCCCGGTCGGCTGAAGGTTGTTCACACTGTGTCTGGTTCTGCTGGAGGTTTCTCCTGTTAAACGGGAGATTTCTTTTGCGCTGTCGCTACATGCATGCTCGGCATGAGGGATTGCTGCAAAATCAACGGCGCAATGCAAGAGGCTGTCCACTGTGGCAACATATTAATCCAGGAGTAAATCGTACAAGTCAATGACATGCTGCAAGTCTGCTGGGTTTCCTTAGATAGAAAACTATTTTTAACCAATTTGAACAACGAACTGAACGTAACTGGATGGATTATTCAATAACTAGGATCAATTTCAGTGTATGTGATTGACTTGGATTCTGCCTGTATGATTCGATTGAATGTACCTTTTTTGTAAAGTGCCCTGAGATGACGTGTTGAGATTTGCCGCTGTGGAAATAAACTGAATTGAACTGCACCTATGCAAAGAGTTACCTCTTAACATCCACTGTGGTGACGGTGAAGGGGACTCCTTTCAGCAATAAGATCATGAAGATTCTCTGAGAAAAAGGACAGTTTCCAATGCTCTCTCCGTCACTTCCTGCCTAAACACATGTGTACACAAATACATTAATTCATATAAATGCATAATTATTTATATATATATATATATATATATATATATATATATATATATATATATATATATATATATATATATATATATTCTTTGTATTAAAAATTGTATATTTTGGAGCATCTAAACGTCATGTTTATGACGTAACTATTTCTGCATAATGTCCACAATTTAAATACATAAAACAGCTTCACAAGTTTCAATTCACTATCATTCAGTAGCTGATTGTTGAAGTCCAGCTCTCATAAAGGACACAATATCAAGTTCACAAGAACAATATAAGACCAGTTAAGATTTTTTAAATATTGTTTAGGAGAGCTAAGAATCCCCCCTTTTTTGGTTTTGCATATGAAATTAGGTTTTTGGAGACTAACCTTTATATGCTTTAAATGATCTAAATTCTGTCAGGAATTTTCCTCTTCAACTTTGAAGTGGAAAATTCATAATGGTTCCTTATGAATTTTCATGCATTTAAAAAAAACAAAAAAAACATTGAATTTGCTCTTCTTGTGTTTTTACGTGTAGAATAAAGAATTCATTAAGGACATTCATAACCACCAGCTTCTTGAAGGGCAGTTTAGAGAAAGCTAATTTACCTAGCATGTTTAACATAGCATGTTTTTGAACTTTTGCACACAAGTAGCACTGCAGCAGCAACTACACGCCTTCCTGAGTTTGTACTTATTCTCAAACTGTCTAGGCACAGTAGCCACATGGTTATTTTACGAGTGAAGTTTCAAACAAGCCAAAAAAAAGGTTAATTTCCAACATTGTTTGTAACCTCTTGTTGTATCCTTGTTGGGTGGCGGTTGGGCTTGTGCCAGCAACCCTGTGATAGCCACGTAACTTGTCCATGCAGAAATGTCAAAATATATTTAAAAAAATAACAAAAACATATTTTTTACTATTTTATAAAAATACAATAGGGCCCAAAATAACACAGCAACAGTGGTTTCAAAGGGTTTGCAAAGAATTGTATAATGTGGGTGAGTATAGACATGAGTAGGGGATCACATTTAGACCCTTTACAAGCCTGATTTCTTTGAATTTAGATGCAACCTTTCTCAGAGGGAATGAAAAGAAAATCAAAAAAGAATAAATGTCTAATTTCACAACCAAAAAAAAAACAACGTATGAAAACATTCTTATCAATTATGAACTCTAGATTTTTGTTGGTGTTTTCCTGCAGCTGGTAACAATTAGAAATGGCCAGGTCAAAGGGTAGTTAAAGTTGTTTGTTTAATACACACTCAGTCATATTTATTCAGAAACCCTGCTTATAAGAATTAGCACAATACATTATTTTTTATATTAACTTACTCAAAAGCGTTTGTGCTCTGTAAGAAAGTGTAATTATTTGTGGGTTGAGCTTAGCCCCCAATGTTTCAGGACCCTAAAAATGCCTCTGGTTGGAGTGGCATCTTTTTTATCCCTTAGACATATTATTTTGAAACTGATGGCAAGGCATGTCCACTCCAAAAGCTGGATAAGAGAGCTGTGTGTCTGATGTAAAAGACTACAAGCATGTCTGATGTTTCCCAGAGTCTATGGTCTCTTCATTTTGGATGTAGACAACCCTAAGATATTAAGAATGAATCTGAAGAGTAGACTCTGAGGTGTAACACGTTTAACATGCACACAGCAGAAGGACAGAGTATATGTGACCAGCAACCCTCCTGAAGTAGAAGACCTCAACATCAAGGAGCATGCTAATCAGCTTAAAGAGCAAAAATGGAGAGATTAGCCTGCTGCTGGGAGCAGGACGGCAGAGGTACACTGCAGAGTCACAGGTTTTCACATCAAAAATAAAAGAGACAAAGCAGATGTTAATGCTAGATGAACTGATGCCGAAGCTGAAACAGAACTTCTCCATACCTGGGTCGGCCACGTAACCATTCCACGCAGCCGACCGCAACGAGGTCCACATTTTCATCTACCTCAGTCTGTGCCGCAGAGGCCCCGATAAAAGAGGCTATTGTTTGAATCTGCGGTCTCGTGGTGTGTAAGCTTGTTGTGCAAATGTTTGAGGCACAACTCACATACCCCCACCCCCCCCATTGTGGAGTTGGACCTCCGCTAATTCCCTCTGTTATTCGTACCCTGGTAACAGAACTACGGCTCAAACAGAGAGCAGAATGAGCTGATGCGTGGCGACGAGGAAAACACAACTCTATATTCACGTCTAAACTCTCACACCAGGCAACAAGTCTATCATGATGGAAGAACCAAGTACCTTAATGTGTTATTCTTTCCCCTGCCACTAGGATTGCATACCTGAAGTAGAGCTGGCTACCTTGTCTGTTGGATTAGAACAGCACCGACCTAATAGGATAAAGGAAGCAGCGTGTCAAACCACACATGCATGCGCCACAAATCCCAGTGGGGGCATGTTCTTAATGAAATGCATAGAGGTATTGGAGGTGACTTCCTGGCAGTGTTGTAGTCAAGTCACTATGCCTCGAGTCCGAGTCCATGTTCGAGTCTCCAGTGTTCAAGTCCGAGTGAAGTCCAAGTCATAAAAAAAAAAATCTGAGTCGAGTCCGAGTCAAGTCCACTACTCATCCGAGTCAAGTCCGAGTCGAGTCCCTATTGATCCAAGTCGAGTCTAAGTTCCGCACTAAAGTAAGCATAGCCTACATGTTTTTAAACAAAAAAAATCCACACTCCACCTCATTGCACTAATAATTTAGATATTAAAATCATACACCAAATAATATTCTAATGACATGTTAAAATTATAGCCTAATGATATATAAAAAAAAGTCGAGTCTTTTTCTCAATCTCCGAGTCAGAATGATCTGAATGTAGGAGTCCGAGTCCAAGTTCGAGTCATCAGTGCTCAAGTCCAAGTCAAGTCGCGGGTCTCTAAATTTAGCTAATGACTCGGACTCGAGTTCGAGTCTCGGACTTGACTACTACAACACTGCTTCCTGGTAGTATTATCAGATCTTTTGATATCTTTTGCTTAAAGAGTTTATCTCCGTTTGGTGGCTGGAGACAAAAAAAAGTCTCCAGGAGTTCTTTGGTGGCATTCTTTAACCTTGGTTCGGCTCCCTGGAGGACCTTTAATGTTCATGTTTAAGTTTAAGAGTAGGACGGCAGTCACGGAGGGAGTGATGCTATCAATGAGTGCCATGGATGTTTCTGATGGTGGTGCTGGAATGCAGATCCAACCAGATATGCTAACTTGAGAAAAGTACTTTCAGTACAAGAGCCTGCAATCCTTTAAATGTTTTTCAGTCCCCCATTCAGTTTCAGTTTCTGTTGCCTTGCATTAGCATTCTCACCCGTTGGACTTCTTAGCACTCTGCCAAGTTCCAACTCGAACCTCACTATAACTTGTGTGACAGAACAAAACAAAGTTTTGCACAATTGTGAAGTGGAATCTTTGTCTTTAACAGTATTTTCAAGTCCAAATCTGAAAGGTGTGGCAAGCATCGCTGCTCAGTCATCCAGGACATGACAATAGTCAATGCTTTGGTGAAAGGACACTGGACTTCTTCTCTTGTTTCTTGAAGACGTTTCACCTCTCACCCATAACCTACTCGCCACCTACTGGAACATACATTTTTACTCAGCCCCTTTACGTCAGCGCTTTTTCAAAATTTCTTGGGGCTCTGTAATGTTCTCTTCCCTTGTTGCTGCTGTGTTTATCAATGACATCTATGGGTGTTTCCGGTAGCGGCACTGCTCTGCCCAGGTCTACCAGTTGTGTGTAGAAGTGGTAGTTTCAAACTCCAGCCTACAAAGTCAATGAAACGTGTTCCTTTAAAAAAACAACTTCATTTTCATTTTTTATGTGCCAAGGTCAACAAGATTCTATGACCGGGACCTCAAGCTTTAGGGTTAGTAGTAAGATTTGTCAGTTTGATGTTCAGCGTAGTATTTTAGTACAACTAGTAAATTAGAAATTAAGACACTGGCTTTGGTGCATTTAAAACCAGGGTGCACGTTTGAGGTGATGTGTGAGCGTTACCTTCACATAGAGACAGATTTCATGGTGTTCGTCCTGAAGAGTTCTGTGTTCAGGATGGCCCTCCACTTTCCTGCGGAAGATCTGCTTGACCTCCTCCTTCTCCTCCGGGATCGTCTCCTCTCGCTGTGGTGTATATGACTGGCCGTCTTCCAGCAGCACCACTCGCTTCTTCTTCACTTGGTCATGTTTTGTTTTTTTGGACAGGGATTCATCTTTGATCACTGACTTCAACTCTTTCATCCAGTCCTCCTTCTTCCCTGAACATTTCTGTTGAGGCACTTGTTCTTTCATCACCGGTTCTTGGCCCGTCCTTTCGCTCTCCCAGGTGTTTCTTCTATAAGGCCTCAGGTCTTTTCTCCAGTCCTTAACCCCCTCACCCATCCCTTCACCTTGATGGTCTCTTTTAATCCAGCCATCAGCTTTTCTCATGGTTGACAGTTGCTTTGGTTTCCCGCATCCCTCTTTCCAAAGTGGTTGCGGTTGGACACCGTCAATCCCATTCTCTGCTGCGGGCTTCAGTCCTTTAAATTCTCTCTCGTTTTCTGAGTCTTTCTCTCCATCATCTAACATCTGATTGTCGTTCTTCTCCTTATGTTTGTTTGACTTCTCTTCCTCGCCATCTTTGTCATTGATAACTTCTTTGGTACTCTTTTCTTCCTCTTGGACGTCTTTCTCTTTATCCTCTCCCTTTTCTCTTCCTGCTTCCATCGTCTCTTTTTGGAGATCTTGATTCACCTCACCCTCCGTGGTAGCACCAAAAGGCCGTGTTGTGAGTTGAGTGCTCGGGATCTCGGTTGTCTCTACAATGTAATCATCTAAAACAGTGACAGGTTCCTCTCCCATGTCCACTTCCTTTTCTGCGGCCTTTTCTTGTTCAATCTCCTCGTCTCCAGCCGGTCGCCTGTGTTCTTGATGTTCTAGCTCGTCCGCCTGATCTATTTGGACCCTGCTGAGATCTTGCAAAGGATGCTCCTGCATTTTGCCTCCTTCATCTGTTGTAGATGTATTTTCTTTTAATGGGACTTCAGCTTTTTTGTTCACTTCAGACGCTTCCTTCTCCTTATCAAAAGTATGATCTTCTCGTCCATCTGCAGGCGCACCCTCCTCATGCTGCTCAACCGGTTCGGGAGGAACTTTATCAGTCTGGCTTTCAAGCTGACAAAACTTTTCTTTTTGCATTTCTGGAAGACCCCTTCCTGTATCTTTCTCCCGAGACACTAATTGTCTCACGATCTCCTGACAGGTCTTTCTCGCATCCTTCACAGTGGCGGCCCTGCCCTGATGATCTTTCTCGCCGATATTTTTTGCTCTTATCGTTATCTCATCACCGCCGTCTGACAGTGAATGTCTTCCTGAAGTCACGGCGATCAGTGTTCCTGGGTCTGTATCCTCATCTGCTTCACTTCCTGACTTGGTCGCCTCGTCAGAATGGCGATCGTACGTAGCCGAGATGGTATTTGCGTCTCTTAAGTTCTTCGGGGCCTCCGTATCTTTGGTCTGCGCCTCCTCCGGACACTCATTGTTTTCCGCCGGAGGCACGTTTGTCACGACATCTAAGCTGTTTTTTCTGTCTGCGTTTTTCATCTCCTCTTGATGGTGAGTGATTAGCCGTCTGTCTTCAGCTTGGTCGAGTGCGCCGACACGGGTGCAGTCGTTGCTTTGGCATGGACTATCGTGACTACGAACCTGGCTCAAGTCTTCCTCGACATGGTCAGGATGTTGGATTGTGTTTTCTGAGGTTTTCCAAGCAGAACACACGGTTCCATCTCCTGACTGCCTCGTACATGCATCAAAGCAATCAGCATGGACTTCCTTTACACTGGAGTCCCGGTTTCTTGTCTCAACTGTTGGATCTGTTTCAGTGCTTTGTTCTGCTTCGCTTAGATCATCTCTTCCATCCTCTTTGTGGACTTCGCTGATGTCCAATATTTGGGGATTAACCTTTTCAACCCCTACTGATACAGGTGAAGAACTTAGATTCTCACAGATGGTCTCACATTCTTTGTCTGTCGTCTGTTCAGCAAACTTTGCCCGATCTTCGTCCCCCACTTCTGTTCCCTCATTTACACTTTCCACTCCTTCCTTGGCTTGGCTTGTTTCTTCAGGTCGTAGTGGAGCCACACCACTTCTCCTCGCGTATTCATTTTCACTTTGCTCTTTTGATTCATTCAGACTGTCATCAGCTTCCCCGTGTCCTTCCGCTGCTAAGAGCAAGACATCTTCATCCACCTCCTCTGCTAGTTCCACATCTTCATATTCCCCCATTGCCTCCTCATCCTCTTGACCGCTCTGGGCATCCCCGTCTGAACAGATGGCCACTGGGCTGTAGACAACGGCTCTGTTTGACAGGTCTGGGTGTTGGCAGGAGCTGAACTGAGCCATGAGGAGCCTTTTACCGAACGATGGAATTTAATCCAGAACAAATGCTGCCCGGGTTCTCCAGGATAAGTTTGACTTGATTAAGTTTAGGACTTTCTTTGAGCTTCAGGGACAGCTGAAAATAGACTCTGTATTCATGGAAATAAAAAGAAAAAACGTTCATCTCAGTTTGTTGCTTAGGTCAAGTGCAGAACCTTGGTTCTATGATGAATCTTAAGAAATCTGAAGACAGAATGTCTAAAATGGTGGCACAATTTATCAGATGTTTCTAACCAATGGAATAAAAACTACAGTAGTCGTTAAATCCAGAACAAATCAGAGATGAAAATTTACCAAACCTTAATAATCATGGAAGCAGGATTTGTAGGTTTCCTCAAAACACAGATTCCAAAACTTCAGAAATGAAGAGCTTGAAGAATACAGCATAAATAACATCCACCTCAAGGATTTCCTTGTCTTTTACTTCTTGATGTGAGGCTCCTGTGCTTGTGTTTGTTAGCGACTGTTGGATATACCTACACATTCTCCCTCCCTCTTACTCTTTCTTTTACTCCTCCTCTCTCCCTCTCTCTCTCTCTCTGTTCAGAGATTAAAACAAGGCTGATCCCCATATGACCAGAGGCTTTAATCCCTTTGCAATTCAGGCACCAGCACCATTTGGAAGGAAGAAAACACACCTTAAAAGACCCCCTTTGCTGGAACCTTCAGACTTTCTGCATTAGCATACAGTCATAATACAGTCACCGATTTCAGTATTATTTTAAAAAGTTCCCATGTTCCATTAATTTATTCTGTTAATTGTGAACAGCCAATGAAAACATGAGATTAGAATATTAGAATATTACATCAGAATTAATAAAACAAACTCTTTTAATACAGAAGTGTGGGCGTAATGGAAAGCATGCCTAATACTTGCTTAAAGGTTGTTATTTTCAAAAGAGGCTCGTACTCTGACAAACAGATATCATCAACCGGCATTTTCAAATTAATATCATAAATTCAATGATATTATCAATACCTTTTTTTCCCAAGTTCAATGACTACGAAAAACAAATAAAATAGAGGAGAATATTGCACATTGGAAGCATAAACAATGGACTTGCGGCCAATAAATCTGCAGCAACAGCGACGGTCTTGTCAATATGGTCCTCTTTAGATGTTATTGGTAAAATAACATCTTTAAATAAATTTTTAAATAAAAGTATTGGTATTATCATTATAATTAATACAAATAAATTATAATGTGGGATTAATGTCAAAGAAATTGAGGAATAATTTGAAACGAATGAACGAAAATGTAAGGGAGGATTATATGTTGTTGTTTTTTTCAGGTAGAACCGAAACTCTTGTGCCGCCCCAGACCCATAGGTGGCGGTAGCTCCCTTCTAAGCACCTGGTAGCCGCAGGGCCAGAGAGGAGCGTCATGTCCTTTATCCTGTGTGCAGCTGTCACATCAGCGGGTTCAGTTGTCTTTGTGTCTGTATTCGGAGATATTTCGGAGAGTTGGCCTGCTCGGACTGACGCAGGTCGGTACGGAGCCATTAGGTTGGCAGCAGCGGGATCTGCACTTTCACTCTCTCCGCTCTGGCTCACCGCGACGTTGTTTTTTTTTCTGTATGTAGGAGGGAGAGCCTGGCGATGGAGATGCAGCAGGCTGTGAACGGAGCCGAGGAGGAAGAGGAGGTGGCGCTAGATGTTCAGGTCACCGATTTACTCAACGCCCTGATCGCCTGGAAGGTCCCGGAGGAGCTGTTCGCCGTCAGCAGCCTGAAGGTAACGAGACATGTCGCCCAGGTTTTCCTTCCGTCAAACTGCTGCTGGATTTATTCGGGGTGCGGGGGGGACGTGGGTTCGAATCCCGGTTGCGTCAACATAGACCAACACAAAATAATGTGCAGTGTAAGGACATATGTGTATGTACTGCGATTATTTTTTTTTTTTTTAAAAAGGCGGGCTATGATTCTTATTTTGTTTCAGAGCAGTGTAGCTGACTACTCAGGCTTCGAGGTGTTCATCAGCTTGACAGCTTGGGTTCTAGCAAATAGTGCTCTGTAGCGCCGCCCTAGAGGTAAAACTGCGGCGTCTGCAGTCACGTTAGCTGCCCTTGTCCTACATCTAGACCTGCACAAGTGGATGGAGGGAAGGGCAGCCCTGAGCATCCTCTCTACACAGCTAATTGTTCGTTGCAGTTTGGACCTGGACCGGACCACGCAGACAGACGACGGCAGCGTAGAAGATGACCAGCAGCTAGAAGCCTGTACTTCCTGAGTTGCGACAGGAAGCGCACTCTCAATCTGCGGCAGCTGGCAAGACCTAAAAGCTGATGTTTGCAGATGTTCTCTGTCCGATCTGGCTGAGCGGAGCTGTTTTGTCTTCAGCTGTTCAAAGCCGGTAGCAACATAGAGCCAGACGGCTCTACAAAGCACTGCGGACCTTCCTCTGTTCTGCACTACTTGTTTTATTTGTGGGGGGGTTTTTTGCACCTTGTTTTGCACATTTCTTAAAATCCCCCGCTCAGTTGCACACTACCTAAATTTCTTGAGTAAACATCCCTTTTAATAACCGTACAGGAGCATTTTTTCTTACGTTGTAAATTTGTCGTCGGTACAGCTGTGGCTCTTTCAGCTGGACGTTGGTTTTGTCATCCATCTAAAACCCATTAAGGGTTTGTGACTGGAACGTCACAAAACGTGGACGCGGTTAGGGCGTGGAAAATAATTTTAGCCGACCGTATTAAGATTTGAGGAAAGGCTGCGGAAGCTTGTCCACTTCTTATTCCTCTGTCTCCTCTGACTGTCTGTCTCGACCTGCTGTGTGGTATTTTTATGTTTTTTTTGTTGTTGTTTTTTCAGGCCAGCTTCGAGTCACTGTTCCGCTCCTTTGACCCACAAGCTCAGTTCCAGTACTTCCGGTCCTTCAGACGGGTCAGAATCAGCTTCACAGACGCTCTGGCGGCAGCCGAGGCGAGGCTCCGGCTGCACAAGACTGACTTCAACGGCAAAGAAATCAGACTGTACTTTCCTCAGGTGAGGCGCGCGCTCCTCTTTTCCACCTGCTCTGAAAGTGGATAAGAAGAAAGCAGCAGACTGTAGTTTTTTTTTTTTTTTACTTCCTGTAGTCCGTCCACATCGGGAGTCCTCGCCTGGAGCCTCCCAAGCCGGAGAAGCAGTTCCTCATCTCCCCCCCCGCCTCTCCGCCAGTCGGCTGGGAGCCGTCTCCGGACGCCACGCCCGTCATCAACTACGACCTGCTGTGTGCCATCTCCAAGCTCGGACCAGGTACGGAACACGTTTATCAGTTTATCACGCATGACCGGGGGTCCGTTCTTCGTACGTCGCTAACTCAGTTAGCAGGATTTCATTGTTGACGATTTGGCATGATCTTGGATCGATTGGTTCTTCGAAAGACATCCTGCACTTGTTGTCATAGCAACATGTGCGCCAGCTTAAGCCTGCTGGAGAGCAGGCTTATTTCATGTAAACAGGATTAGATCACGGCTGTATAAGCGGAGGAGATAGGGAAGTCTGCCGTAGCCATCTCCATTTTTACGACTGCAACCTGTTGCAGAAGGTGCAAGAATAATTTGCAGAGTTTTTCGAATTAATCGCGCAATAGACAGGATCCTTTAGCGCAGCTGTAATTGTAGAGAGATTTTTCTTGGTGGCTGCTATAAACAGACAAACACATCATTTAACATTGGCTTTTAAAGAGGAAAAAGTGGTGTTGGAGCCATAAATCTAAAATATTTAAGTTATTTGTATGATGGTTTGCTTTTTATTTTTATCCCATTCAGTAAGAAGATTTGTTCGGGCCATTTTATTGTGAAGTTTAGTTTACTTTGAAAGGCTTGCTTCCTGTCGAGCCGTATATTGTATTAAAAAAAAATATATGGATGGATTATTTAGACACGGAGCAATACAGTTTTACCGTGTAAACTGTGGATGAATTGGAAAAGGAAGATTTTAATTTTTTATGGATAAAGATTTTTTTTTTTGGTAAAATTCCCAGTTTGCACGCGTCCTTTACTTCCCATGTCTAAGGAATGACACTGAAATGTGGATCTCTTGACATAACAAGTGCCTTTTTAAAATAAAGTATAATAATTAAAGGCTACCATTTTGTAGGATATTCTTGTACTTCACTTTTACTTGTCCCCATGTTCCAGTGGGTCCCGTGGAGGCTCTGATATAAAAGAACAAAGTAAATATGAAATTATTAAAATGCAAAAATTCATACTGTAGAAAGTGATAGAAACATCTACCATGGACAGTATTTACGCGTTTAATTTGTCTATATTTTTGCCGGCCCTCTCTCCTGGCTTTAGCAGACTTTTGAGGTGTTCCCTGTCGTTTTTAATTAATGACTCAAATTCGGCATAACCTTCCATTAAAAGCTCGTGTTCTGCTTGGGAGAAAAACTGTGGGCGTTCTTTGTTCATGCTGAACAGCCAATAGCAGCGCTGCTGATCAATGTTTCCACTATCGATACATTTCCCCTTTTAAACAAACGCATGAACGCGCAGTTGTCTCAGATAACTCAATCCAGCCATACTAATCGTAAACAACAGGTGTGTTCAAAGAACCCAATTAGCCGGATCATGATTAGCCGGATGAAATCATCTTGGATGTTTCATTTGATCTTGGATGTTTTAAGTAACGTACAAAGAACGGACCCCTGGGGATTAGGACCTGAACCCGACCCCCAACAGGAAGCCAGGGCTGGGAGCTGACCCAGAACTTCCTCATTAGGAAAATTAGAAACTGTTTTCTAGTGACGGGACTGTTGCTGCGGGCTCGGGTCAGAATCTAGATGGGTGCACACTGAAAGTTCCTTTAGTCGTCGGTGCTGACTGTGGTTTCTCTCCTGCCCAGGAGAGAAGTATGAGCTTCAGACGGCCACGCCCACCACCCCCAGCGTGGTTGTCCACGTGTGCGAGGACGAGCAGGGACACGGCTCAGCGGCCGCCCACGCCGACCCGGAGGACACGCCCTGCCCCGCCCGGCCCAAGATCGTCCAGACTCGCCGTCCCGACTTCACGCCCGGGGTGGAGCAGTGAACAGTGACCGCGGCGAGAGCGCAGAGTTTTACCTTCACGTGATTGGTCAAGAGCTGAGCGTGCTCCCCAGAGACTCCTCGGTGGTTTGAGAGCGCCCTCTAGGGAGCCGCGGCTTCCTGGAGAGGAGCCCGTTTTCTGAGACGGAGACGGAAAACGAGCTGCTGATTGGACTCTTGTCCCGTGTGGGGTGGGGGTGGGGGGGGGTCTCGATTGTGAGGGTTTCCCGTTAGAACAAATTGAGTTTAGCCATGATATTTAACGTTCGCTAGTTTTAACGGCCGAAGGGAAACCTTTTAATGTTGCGTCGACGTAAAACCACGCCTCCCTCTCAGCCCTCGTCCAGGCGTGCCTGATTTTTCATCTTCGGTGAAGCCGGGTGTTAAAATTATGGCCCGGCCTAAATCATCCATTCGCGTTATTGTACGGTTGCTTTAATTTTCTCCGCGTGACACGAACGCAGCATCAGGCCGGGCGGCTGGTGTTTGAACCGAAGGAGCAAAGCCTCGGCGCTGAGGTTAGACATGGTGTTGTGACTGTTGCTGATTGTACAGAGCTACATGTTTATTGGGGCGTGTGTGTAATTTCTGTCTCGCCAGAGGAGTTTTTCACTTTTTCCCCCCCAAACTGACGCTGCAGCTTTTCCTTACGCGTTATCGCTGCCTGATGAAGCCACCGTTCCCCATGATAGCCTCTGACGCTGCGCTTCTCCCTGGTTTAGCTTTGGTGCAAACGTCGTCTGTAACGCGCAGCGGAGAGCCAAGAGGGGGCGATCTCGTTCAGGATGGATGCGGTTTGTCCAATGTTCTGCCTCTAGTGTTGATTCTGTGTGAATTCTGTGGTTGTGTGAATATCTGCTGCAGCTTGCTCAACGTGGCAAAAGTATTTACTCCCCCCGGTCTTTCAGCTTCATTGGATTTTCATTATGTATTTAGAAAAAAAAAAGGACAGGACAGACCTAAACATACAGCCTGATTTATAGTTGCGCTTTAGTTCAAGATTGATGTGTAATAGTGGCCTAGTCAAAGCCCAGACCTCATTTAAAAAACAGTATATTTATAGATGAGTGTGAGCTATGCTCCACAGATGTTTCACCCTTAATAGTCAAGCGTACTGTTGCCTACATTTCTTGGGGCAAATTCCTACAATTCCCACACTTTCTGCCAGTGGGACGAAGCGGCGGTACGGATGGTAAAATGCGGGATTAGCTAGCTGAGCACTTAGAGCCGTTTCCCGCTCAGGGGTCCGATCAGGTAGTGACACAGTGTACCGTAATGCTCCGAATATCCATTGAGCGGAGCGGCTTTATCGCTCACCAACGTCGTACTTACACATTTTAACAGATTTTTGAGCTATTGTACAACATAAGATCGGTCAGTAAGCACAACGGGAATCGTATATAATGCGCACTTGGATTATAAGGCACACCATCAACTTTTGAGAAAGATTTAGGATTTTAGGTGAGCCTTATAGTCCGAAAATACGGTAAATTTCAGTCTGCAGTTGTTCAAAGCTAAAATTAACCTACTCCCAAAACCTGCAGTCAGAGGTGGTTCTGCCAGGTAGTGACCCAGAAGGGCTCAGTTGGAGGCAGATTAATATGTAAATCGGGGGAAAAAAAAATCTTTTTATGTATTGACACGGTTTGATTACACAAGGTTTCAAATTAAAAGTCTTGTTTGTGTTTCGGCCAAAAGGACAAATGAAATGGGTAATAAAACATTAATGACACCAAATTCCCTTCAGAATGGACTTTATGGAAAAATGACACATTTTCAACTAGCAATATACTGATTTTTCAAATGCCACTATTAGCTGCGCAACGACGCTTAAACGCAAGCAGACGATGAAGCTGATCAGGTTCTCGCTACCGTTTCCTACAGCGCTTAAATAACGGCGGCGGTGTTAGCCTGCCGCATAGAATCCAGCAGACACGCGCTCGATGTTTCTGTTTGGATCGGGACAGAATGTGGAAAAGCTCCGGCGGGGGTGTGAATACTTTTGTTTCCCCTCTTCTTTTTGGCTCTGTGTCCTGTTGGAACTGTTGACATGTAACTGAAAGCACACATTTGCACAGATGTGTATTTTTTAAGGGGGCTGTGCAGTCCCCGTGCGCCCGCGTTGTCCACAGTGCTAGCTTTGCTTGCAGAACAGCCATAGCTTCTCAAAGATAGGTCGATGCCCGGTAGAGGTCACGCTCCGTCGAGAATGCAATGTTAACAGTGATAAAAGCTTATGTAAACGCCGATCACATGACACAGTTGGACCACGACGCACTGTGAGGAGACGCGCCTACATCTGGACCCTGCACAAGGCTCTGTTTCTCTTTAGCTTTGGTTCTGATGAATTCATTTTGATAAAGAAGACTTGCTGTCTGTGAAATAACAATAAATAGAGGTTTGACATTATAAAGCTGTTTGTGTGTCGTCTCATGTAATTATTACTGACTGCTCTTTATGAAAATCAGCCTTAGATCACAGACATCGGAGCCTGTTTAGAAACAGAAATGCCATTTTTACACCGTCGGCTGCTTCAGTGCATGTCTCTGGTACTTGATGGGAATATTTCCCAGGTCTGGAAAAACAGGGGAAAAAAAAGACTTCTTCCTTATTCTGTTCTTCAATTTTTCCAGTCAAGCAGCAAACATTTCCACCCTTCTTCCTTAAAGACAGTTGTTTTTACTGGTTCCATTTTTAAAGCACATTAGGGTTGGACGATATAGAAAAAATCGATAAAATAGAAATCATATTGATTGATTGATATTGATAATTATCAAAAAAGTGGGCACTCTAAAGGGGTGGAGCTTTCCTGCGTTTGATTGGTTGGGAGGGTGTAATGACTGTGGTATTAACCTACATGATAGGCTAGAATGCAAAAGGAAGGAAAACTGTCCTATTGAACTTTTTATTGACCTTTTTTTTTTATAGCGCCACACGTCTATCGATTGAAATATGAGGTTACTGAATTATCGTCCAGCACTACTTCAGATACATCAGCTCACTGTCGCGTTTTCTATGTAGACTGTAAAAACAGCCTGCAATAGGAATCAGGACAAGCAATCTGATTCTGACGCAGTACGAATTTGTTCCATGTCCACTGTGTAGGTATCTTGTTCTCATCAAAGCTTTTGGGATTGCTGGAGGTTAACAATAACAAAAATTAACATTTAACAAGCATTAAATGGTAATCTTTATTTTTTTTTCTTTCTTTGTGAAGGATACATAATTTTAATGTTTTTCCACTTGTGCCACTTATACCAGAGTCACCCTCACACATGGGTGGCCTCAAGATGCTTCACTGTCACCATGGTAGTCTCCTTTGTTTTTTTATTTTTTTATTTTTTTTTCAGTCCGTTGGCTTAAAATTTGAAGGGAAATACCTACACGCTGGTCCTGTGCAGCCCAGTCCAGGTACTTCCTGAAAAACGTCAGCCTGACCTAGATGCTTTTCTTCTTTGCTTCATGGCCTCACACCTGTCCAGTATCCAGATGTCTCTGTTTCATTGTGTTTAAAAGTTCTCGCGCCTGCTACGTCCAGGTGCTTGAACCAGTTGATCCCAAGCAAAAAGGAGGACACCCTTTCAGTTCAATTCAATTCAAATCATGAAACATGTCATCTCAAGGCACTTTACAAAATCAAGTTTTTGTCATCATATTATACAGATTGGGTCAGATTATACAGATTGGTCAAAAATGTTCCTATATAAGGGAACCAGTTGATTGCATCAAAGTCCCGACAAGCAGCATTCACTCCTGGAGAAGCATAGAGCCACAGGGAGAGTCGTCTGCATTGTCCATGGCTTTGCAGCAATCCCTCATACTGAGCAAGCATGAAGCGACAGTGGAAAGAAAAACTCCCCATTAACGGGAAGAAAAAACCTCCGGCAGAACCGGGCTCAGTATGAACGGAGCCAGACAATAAGCTGTTCTTTGATGGAGCTACAGCTCCACCTGCTGTTTCTAGACCGAAGAAAAACAGCACAGAGGTGGAGGGACCCCTGATAAATAAATAAGGCCAAACCCTGGAAAAACACAAGTCCAATTCCCTGAACGCTTCAGTCCAAAACAAAACTATAACTCACCGTGTCCCGCCCCCCCCAACATGTTTTTATGATGTGCTGCAAAATCGGCTACATGTATCACTTTCATACCTCAGTGGTATGATACAGGGGTTTTCTCCAATTAAAACTCCAAAGGGAAGAGACATTTAGGTCTACACTGAGGCTTACTTTTGATCATCTTGACAGAACGTTGTTGTTTTTTTTAACCGATATATAGCTCACAGTTAAGAAATATCAATGTATACAAACTTATCAAGCAAATTCCAGTGAAAACATTTCTGGAAAACTGCTGAAACGGCGTGTTTTTAGTGTGACAACAAAAGCAACACTCCTGGTGGTTTTCACGTCTTGGTCTGTGAGGCGCTATAGTTTTTTTTTTCTCCCCACTGATAGTGAATGCATCTTCAGTGCATGTCCCTGTGGTCACACGAGAAGCTGGAATCCACACGTATAGGCTCTGAAATGTCTCGGTTGTCACGTTCCTCAACGCTGACGCAATCTATGTCGGACCGTCGTAATTCACGGAGATGTGCGGCCGTGCGCCACGAGATCTCATTCTTGAAACGTCCCTCCGCTGTTCCTGTGTGACAAGTTAGAAGTCAAACTGACGTTAAACTTACGGCGACCTTCTCCTTTGCATTCTGAGCACGTGATCGTCTTACATTGAGCAGGTTCCTCTGTGGGGTTTAGTCTCTGCAGAGTCTTTTTTTTTTCTCCATTACAGACAGCACACTGGTGTTTAGTTGATGGTTCTGTGAGCTCCTTGCCTTCTGCAACAATTTTAAGTCTCCTTCCTCTACAATAGCATTCAGGATGAATTTTGAACATCATCGACATGCAGGAATCCTGCCCACGTGGCCCCTGGTGTCCGATAACAGTCAGTCAGCTGGGCAAAAAACAGCAGCGTGTTTTGACAGGTCGTATTTTTACCCACCCCCCCTCCACGAGTATGGATGTGCATAGGGTCAATATAGGGGAAGCAAAAATGGAGTGGAACCCGCCTGCAGGACGAACTGTCTTAAAGAGACAACGTTTTATAGATGTTCCAGGTTTGTTCGCGGGGAGGGGGTGTATCTGCTCGAGCCCTCTCAGATTGAATGGAGAACATCCATGAAGGGCAGTTTTGACGTCTTGCTACAGATACTCAGTTAGATTTAGGTCCGGACTTTGTCTAGGCGATTCTAGTATATACATATGCGTTGATCTAAACCGTCCAATGATGTCTCTGGCTATTTGTTTAGGGTGGATATCCTCCTGGAAGGTGAATCTCCACCCAAGCCTCAGGTTTTCTTCAGTCCTGTCAGCTTTCGACTGTTCGACTGTTGAACTGCTGAAGTACAAAAGTGTACCACACTAGATTCGCTGATTTGCACATTTGCACATTGTATTGTATCCTGCAAAATTGATGCTGCACCTTAACCGGAAATGTACTGCAAAACTGTGTACAATGCAACTGTCTACTTTTAAATCACTGCTGCACCCTACTGCATATTTGTCTACATTTGGTTTACATTGTTTACATTTCAACTGCCTACTGTTCACTGCTGCACTTTATCCGGAAGTAAATTGAAATTTATCCTGTGAGTGACTGCGATTGATCACTGCACTTTATCCTGTACTGTAATTCACTGCAAGGTATCCTGTAGAGTCACTGCAATATTTCTGAGCTGTGTGAAAACGAAATTTCGTTCTGTATGCACTCTGTGTATACAAAATGACAATAAAGAAAGTCTAAGTCTAAAAAAAAAAAAAAAAAAAAAAAGTCTAAGTCTTTTCTTCCAGGATTGTCCTGGATTTCGCCTCCATCCATCAACCCGGACCAGGTTCCCTGGTTCTGCTGAAGAAAAGCATTCCCACAGCATGATGCTGCCACCACCATATTATAGATGTAGGGAATGTGCCGCAATAATGTTAGTAAAGCCTACGGTTCTAATGTGACAGCATTTGGAAAACTTAAGACCCTAGGATGTGTTAATGGTGTTGGTCCGTGCGGGTCAGACATGGCCCACGACACTTGAAAGCCGCCTGTAGGTGCGGCAGAGATTTTTAGGCTGCCCCTGTAAAGTGAGAGGAAGCAGCTGGCGTTATTCGAACCGGATGAAGTGTGAAGGGAACATCTCAGCCCTGAAGGACTCTCGTTTTTAATCCATGCAGCCTTTTCCCGGTAAGAGCAGGCTTTGGTTGCGACGATACAATGTAGATTTAATTTTAATGTTAATGCCGATACAGTTGGGACGGGTAGAGAGGTGCCAACCTGGAGCTAACTGTTGATGTGAGTCTGTGAGCAGGAGAATGAAGTCTGCAGAGCGACTTGATATCGCTGCATTAAACTATAAAAGCAATGTTATGAGGACTGTGTTCTGATGGTGCATTAATGTCAGGAATAAACCTATTCGGGTAAAACCACATGCTGACCCAGACTGTTGTGTTTTGATCCATGCTGCAGAAGAACAAGATGTTTAATCTCTGTGGTTTGGTGGCGTTGCTGTGCCTTCATCAAAGAACGGCCTGCGCTGGTGAGACTGTATTTCATAACATTCCCTGTTGTTTAAATCCTACAACAATAATAATCATTAATAATAGTAATGATAATTATATAATTAATGTCTTCTTTATTACAATAATGGATGTGATGCAAAACTGTGTTCTCTGAGCAGATTTCTTCTGTTTTGTTGTTGTTGCAATTAAATGTTTCAGATCATCAAGCACATTATTACATCAAACAAAGATAAACTGAGGAAATAATGCAAAAGTGCACATTTCAAACATTGGTGTCATCTATTTGTCCTACGTTTAAAGACACGGTTCCTTTTCTGTATCCTGGACATCCAGCGGTTTCTTATTTGGGAGGACTTGCGCTTAAAAAAAAAATCACGTCCTTACAAAATTACAGGAAGTTTGTCCAAATCTTATTTGCAAGTCTCTCTGAACATGTCTGAGTCTGAGTGGTTTGCTCTCCTGTGTCTTCTGTGTTTCCCAACAGTTTAGAAGTCGGCAGGCGGTGCGCATAGTTGATATCTACTGAGCCAAGCTGAGGCTGTGCTGCTGATTTATAGGCACACTTCACTTCACATCTCTAACAAACAGAGCTGGGTAGTACCTAGTTACAATTACTCAGTTACATTTACTTGATTAACTTTTTGGAAGAAAATGAACTTTTAGGATTAGTTATCATGCCCTGTACTTTTCACTTTTGCTTGAGTAATATTACTAATAATAAAAAAAAAGAACATTGCTATTACTTGAGTAAAATGTCTGGCTACTCTATTCACTGCGACTAACTTCATTGAACAAAGAACAGACTCATTTAACCAAAAATGCTTCAGAGAGAGACATGCCTACAGTTTACGTTAAAAGGAGACTTATAGCTTTGTTGTTTTACTGATATTTTGTAATTTTTTGTATATTTCTTTTTACTTTGTCTTTAAAATACCTAAATTTGTCCTTCATATTTTTCTCTGTCCTATTACATTACTTTTAGATGTTAAATCAGATGTTATGATTAGTTACTTGAGTGGCCGCTTAACTGAATACTTATAAACGCTTACTTGAGTAATTTCTTGCTACTCTTACTTGAGTAATTTCTTGCTACTCTTACTGGAGTAATTTCTTGCTACTCTTACTTGAGTACAGTTTTTGTCTACTCTACCCACCTCTGCTAACAAACATCCAGGAGGGGAAACACAGCAATGAAATGGTCAAAGTGTCATTTTCAGCAAGACATAATTAAAATCAGCCAGAATAAGGTTTGGGGCCTTCGGGGAAACGGGCGGCAGTTTATGCTTCACGTCGCAAACAGTGTTAGCAATAGAGGCAGGTGAAAGAACACCGCTGTTAGGAACCGCTGAGGGAACTCGTGGGATTGATATTGACAATAGTTTTGTTTATGCCGTGCAGCTATTTGTATAACAGTCATACGCCGTGGTTTTCCGTCGAATGACGCCAGACCAACCTCGGTTAGGAAGCTCTGAAGAAGATCCAGCATGTGTTGTGGGATGGCTGTCACTCCAGACAATTGCTCTGCAAGTTAAGTTGCAACAGTACTTCTCTAGAGTACTGTTTGTGCCAATGAAAGACAGAAACAATGAAACCCGTCAAGCTGCGTGAATCCATTTCCTTTGACAAGACGTAAAAACAGCCGACGAACACCATGATGACGTCGATGAGAAGAAAACACAAGAGCACAGCTTACTGTTGTTGCAGTAAAACAGCTTTTTTTTTAACAAAATGAAAGAGACAATATAACTAATGGATAATGTACCTGAACGTGAACATCGGAGTGCTAGGTCAGTGCTAAGTGGCTCGTCACAGATAGCTGGAGTTCAGCCCAGTACAACCGAACATCATACGAGCACTCGGCGTGAGTGCTTGGGTTTAAAATACAAAACAAACCCAAAGCACAACTACTGGCACCAGATAAAGACCCAGCAAATATTCATAAGGTATAATAAAATGCTTAATAAAAATAGGCTAATTTACTGATAATTACCCACACTCTGCTGCTCTATGTGACTCACCTTTCTGCAGCTTTAACTGATCCTAACCCTAACCCTAACCCTAACCAGATAAACTGGCCACACAGAGAGGGGGCGCTGGTTCCTATTGCACTGACACAGGGAGGGCACTTACAGTATCACTGTTGCAAATGTTCCTGAACACGTTCAATAAAAGTCAGGACCTTCCAGCCAGCACTATTCACGTACGCCAAGGTGCCCTGAAAGTCAAAAAAAAAAGACTGACTGGGAAACCACACCGACGCATCATTCACAACACCGCCTAAACTCTGCCCACCTCAGCCAACATAAGCAGATGCAGGATCCCAAACAACTTCTCTTTGTTACACCCACAAAGTCAGGTCTCCAAGACATAAAAGCTTGGGGCTACACTTTGTGGCTGCTGTCAAATACTGTATGGGGGTGGCCATTAAAGACAAAACATCAAGCATAGTAGTAAGTCTGCCTTACAAGATGCACTCCCGATGTCTTCTATCCTACAGGCCACAGTTAGAGTTAAGACTGCAGGACCCAGCACATCTGAAACTCTAAACACAGGAAATTATCAGCTAACTGATAACGATGATAACCCAGAAAAAGAATTACCTTCGAATAGCTATTCTTTGTTAAACTTTAGATTATATGAATTATATTACACACTGGGGTACACCTACCTCAGCTTTACTTTTGAGAAGAGATAATTTTGGTCAACACAGCATATTTTTTTACCAGAGACCCCTCACTTTGAGTAATATCTGTCACATTTCAGACCAGTTCCCTGTTGTTCATTTCAGCAGCCAGTGTTGGGCAGATTATTTTGATAATGTGAGTTCCTGGCTCCAAGTTATTCAATTTTTAATGTGATAGTAGCGTGACTGTTTCAATGACTTTCTGAAAGTTAGGTTTAGTTGCTTTCGATTTACTTTTCAACACATTTGGATCTGCCATCGCTGTGTGCTGATCTAAATCGCTTTCAGGCAAGACAAGTGATTCTCAAGAGATTGGATGTTTTGGCTTTCAACTAGCCGTTCAAAGGACCAGGCTGCTTCTTTAGCCTAAGATACCTAAGTTCGTCCAATAATTATTTGGAGGATTCAAATTATTATTGTCTTGGACTTGAATGAGACTTTTTCTCGAAAGCTTTACATTTTCCATTATCATTTTGTCATTACAAAAGCACAATGGGATGGCTCAAACTATATCAAATCTTTTTATTTTATTTTATTTTGTTTTACATAATCAGCAGTGTCATATCTAATACCCTTCTATATCTGGCAAACTCTCCATGTTTTCTACATTATAAAGAAAAGTTTCTGCCATGATTTTCTCTCAGTATGACACTATCATGTTTATGTAGCATTATTTGGAAATTTATACAAAAGGCTCTGCCATTCTGCAGAACGTTGGCCCCTCTGAATGGCAGATATTGCATGATCATATGACCATTTGATGTCAATGTAGAAAGTTTATATTTTGAATATGGCCAATATAAGAAATCAGCAGAAATTCAAACCAGAATTAACATTTGTTACATTTCATTGACCTCTGCCTTCTGTATCAGTATGTTGTTCACTACTTCACATAGATTCAGAGGCACTATTCCAAATGCCCCCCCAGTGAATTCTGAACTGTGTTGGACTCTTGGATAACAGTTTATGTTAATCTGTGCCTGATTCAGACTTTGTGTATTTGCAGTCATGTTTCCCTGCCATTATCAGACTATTTGCAATCTTGTTTTCAACAAGAATCTGAAAACAGAGGCAACGACACCAATCCATAAAAACAACATACATACATTCAGCCTAAAAACATGACTACTTTCATTGTCATGAATATATTTGCCTTTCCTGTGGGCCTGTGTTGTTTTGTGATGACCAGTCTGGGGGGTACCCCATCTTTTGCCCAATGACAAAGATAGGCACAAAAACTGATTCAGCTAGGACATTCAGAAATGGATGGATGGATGGATGGATGGATGGGTGGATGGATGGATGGATGGATGGATGGATGGATAGATGGATGGATGTCAATATGTAAAATAAAAATAATAACTTATAAATGGAGCCAATCAAATTTTACCACATTGGCCATCCTAATGAGAACTGTCCATGGTGCTGTTTCGTGGCTCCTTACAAATTATAGACCATCTACAATCACTGATCCTGGTTGACTGAAGCTCAATCTGGATAAGGTGGAGTGCTCCTTCTGGGTCAGGACTTAGTCTCTGTCCTGGAAAGAGAAGTCCAACTATCTTGGTGTCTTGCTCATTATTTATGGTGGGATGGAGGAGGAGATGTATTGAGACTTCTTTCATGGTGATGAGGCTGCTGCTTCGCTCTGATAATTCTGATAATTGTGTCATCTTCCGATTTTAGTTATTCATACCTCTTCGTCAACACCTTTTGAGATTTGTAAGTTTCTCACTACTTGTATTTTCTTGACTTTTGTCCAGCCATTGATTGGTTCCAGGTGGAGGTGGACTATGGGGAGCCTGCTTTGTTGCACTGTAACGGCTCAGCCCTGACAGAAGAGGAGGGGGCGGTGTATTGGGAGTCAAGAGGGGAGGATGTGGCAGTCCTACGAGAAGGGAAGCCATGGGTTTCAGAACGTTTTAAGGTCAGGAAAATGTTATGAGTATTTTTCTGTTGATGTCGGGGTTTTTTTTCAGCTAAACATCCGAAATGCTCATATCACATATTCCAATCTCACCATAGAGCCATGTTCAGTGAAAATTAATTAATTATTTCTGTTAGCATTTTAGAAATCCAAAAAAAAAAAAAAAAAAAAAAAAGAAAACTGAGCTGCTACAAAGCATTCATATTACCTCCAGACAGAAGAGCCATGTTGAGGAAATTAAAAGATTACTTTGAAATTTAATCCGACAGGGGTATGAATCATATTGGCCTTAAATGTATGAACTTCATGTCAAAGCAGGTTCAGTAATTAAGATGCTTTTTGCCTTACAAGGCCTAATTACCACATTGGTGAGTTAGCCAATGACATTAAATATCTGTCTGTGTTTAAAGCATAAGAAGACATGCCCTGTGGGTAAGAAACACTTGCGCAAGTCCCTCCTACACACCTGCTTAGCAAAAGTTGGACGACCAGCTAAGCTAGTGATAGCTCTCAGATACAAATAATAACTTGGCTGCAATGACGCATATATGTACGAAATATTCCTTTAAAAAATTAATATATTCCATCGGGTTGACATATGTAATCGTTATATATATATATATATATATATATATATATATATATATATATATATATATATATATATATATATTTCTTTGATTGTGCACACTGTTTTGGCCAATAAAGCTGATTCCAAAAACGTTACTTAATTACATGCTGAACTAGAAGCTCTGTCCTCACTAACGAAAGCAAATTTTCATTCTAAATGCTTGCAGTGGTTTCAACGCTTTAAATATTTTTGCAAATAAGAATTTGACCACAAGGAGGCACTCATACACTGTATATAGGACAGGGGCCTTCAACCTCAGTCCTGCAGCTTTTAGATGTTTTGCTGTTCCAACAAACCTGAGTCAAATGAATGGCTCAATGTCAGGCACCGTTTTGAAATTATTCATCATGGCCTTCTTAACACATGGTAAAAACTGGTATTCACCAGGGTGTGAACAATATTATGAGCCACCGTAGATTTCTGGAAGCACATTTTTTAAAAGCCAACCATCTATTCAAAAATTAGCAACCTAAATGGCCTAAATGTAGTCATACATGTGAAATAAAACAAGCCTATCATTGACTAGGATTATTTTTCTAAATATGTCTTGTATTTGTTCTGTCTTGTAATCCTGCCTTCCAGGACCGGATTCAGCTGCCGGCAGATGAGCAGATCAGGGAGGGTAACTGGTCCTTGGTCCTCAGACAGACAAAGCTCAGAGATGCTGACGTGTATGAGTGCCTCTTGCAAGAAACAAAACCCATATCAACTGTCTGGCTCTCAGTCAATGGTGAGTTGAATGGTGTCATGAAAATTTACATGTTTTTATCATAGGTTACAAAAAAACAACAGCTGCTCATTTGTGCAGATGTTTTCTCTGGTGTTGACAAAAACATTGCTTCAGAAACTTTATCTTTTTGATTTTCTAGCACAACATATTAGCACCACTTGAGATTTAAAGGATCCTTCAATAAATATTTTGTTTTCTATTGATTACCTTCAGACAATATCAAATGAACGCGTTCATCAATAAATGAGGAACCGCCAGTTCCCACCTGGAGTGATTATCTACATTTAATTCTCTATATAGTTATGTGGTATCATTCAAATATTTGTAAGTGTGGTATAGCAAAATAACTTTACCACTACTACGGACACACAATCCTACCCATTGACTATGAATGTCGCATTCCTCGTGTCGAGCCACTACAGAACCAGAGACAAAGTCAGAAGTATCCTACCTGGGCTAAGGAGAAAAAGAGCCGGACTCCTGCTCACTGGTCCAAAGTCCTTATTTTAGATTACAGTATGGTTTGAATTTCATTTGGAAATAAAGGTCCAGAGTCTGGAGGAAGAGTGGAGAGACACAGAATCCACGTTGCTTGAAGTCCAAGGTGAAGTTTCCACAGTCAGTGATGGGTTTGGGTACCGGCTCAATTGCTGGTCGCTCCGAATGCAACATCCTGGTGCATTTCAGACTGAACAGAACTCTAAGATGTCGGTTATCCCTCAAGATTCAAATTCCCAAACACAACCTGAGTGGCGTGTTGTGTGCATTCAGGGGAATGAGGAATGTCCAGATCTATATGTTGGTGATACAGAACAATTTACACCTTCTTGCATGTGATAAAACTTCTCTCGGTGAGCCAGGCTATCAACGGCACCAAGGAAACCTTTTGTCAGGGGAGCCGAATCTGCATGTAAATCCAGATGTGCTGAACAGCACATCCCAAACAGCTTGGAACTTCCTCATTGAATTAAGAAGGCTGGTCAAAGGAAGAAAAAATAAAATCACCTACACAAAGTTTTTTTTTGTATTTGCCATGTCCTCCATGACTGAGAATTCACTGGCCATTTTCACCATATTGTCATTTTTTTGAGATGTACCTGTATGTAGGAGAACATCATAATGATACAATCACTATCTTTTCTTTCCATGTGCTGATGTGCAACTCTTCTCGTCTCTCGGCTTCTCACACCAGAGCCCGTTGTCCGCCAAGTCATCGCTATACCTGAGAATTATTCTGCACGGCTATCATGCTTTATTAAGCCCGAGAGAGAACCGCTTCGGAGTATTTCTTGGACGTTGAATGGCAAAGTGTTTTTTCACCGCAATATGGTATGAGGCACTCCAGATAGCAGCTCACACATGTTACGTTATCTTTATCGGATTATCTGACAGACATTTGCACACACACACACAGAGGACTACGTGGAAATGACAAGGCAAACGACCGACATACTAGAAGCTGATAACCAAACCATTAACTAGCAATCACTTCAATTAAAACTATTCTGGATAAACAATATGACATAGCCTGAAAGTTAAATGGAAACTTGTGATCCAGAAGATCCTAGACATCAAAGTGAATGTTACTAGCGGAAGATGTTTCTAATCTCATTTTGACTCTACGCATACCTTCTGTTGTGTGATCAGACTTTCTGTTCCACCTCCAGACTTCAGGCTTTGCAGTGAATGAGCAGGATGGTTTTTTACACAGAGTGTCTGAAGAAGAGTTTTATCTACATATCCAACCACCTGTGAGTCAAAATGGGACGTACCAGTGTTGGTATACAACGGGGTAAGTTTCATCAACTCAAACTGCCATCAAACTGTTGAACTGTTGAACTCTAACTGGACTCTGCATCACACTTGCATCGCAACCCATTTAAATAGTACACAATTGAACGTTTACTGTATTTTTGCACCATATTATTTTGCACTGCACCAAACTTTTTCACATTAATACCTTTTGCACCATTATTTTTTTTCACCATAAACATGGTTGAACATTCTTCTGCACACTGTTTTGCACACTGTTTTTCTCCTGCATTGTTACATTCTGATCACTGTTACACTTTATATTGTAATGTTATCTTATTCCAACTGCAGTCTCATTACACTGTCGTAAGCTGTATGCAACAAAATTTTGTTCTGTATCAGTATCTGTCTGTGTTTAAAGTATAGGAAGGCATGCCCTGTGGGTAAGAAACACTTGTGCAAGTCCTTCCTGCACACCTGCTTAGCAAAAGTTGGACGACCAGCTAAGCTAGTGATAGCTCTCAGATACGAATAATAACTTGGCTGCACAGACACACGTATATGTAAGCAATATTCCTTATATATATATATATGCTTGCAGTGGCTTCAACGCTTTAAATATTTTAGCCAATAAAAATTTGACACAAGGAGGCAATCATACAATGTGTATAGGGCAGGGGCCTTCAACCTCAGTCCTGCAGCATTTAGATGTTTTGCTGTTCCAACAAACCTGAGTCAAATGAATGGCTCAATGTCAGGCACCATTTTGAAATAACTGGTATTCACCAGGGTGTAAGCTGTATGCAACGAAATTTTGTTCTGGATGCACTCTGTACATACAAAATGACAATGAAGTTGTCTAAGTCAAAGTCTAATTTCTAGTAGGCTAGCTAATGGATTTGTTGTACTCGGTTATACATGCAGCTGTATTATGGTAAAAACTGTTCTTCAGGGTTATCTAATGAGACTTGAGAAGACTCGCTGGACCTTTATCTTTTGCAACATATTATCTTTTGGAACTTTATTGATATTCAGTTAAAGTCTATGCATTTATATATAGCAGATTCACAACAAATTTAATAACTTTAAAAAAAAAAAAAAAAAAACGACATGTACGGACATATATATTAAATTCAGTCCAATCAGATTCCAAGTCTTGTACATGCATTCCAAATAAAGTTTAGTTTATTACTGGTTCAAAATGGTTCAAAAGTTTTCCATCTAAGGTACAGGTCTCAAATGTCAGTCCTCAGTGGTTAGTGTCCTGCGTCTTTTAAATGCGTCTCTGCTTTAACGCACCAACATTAGTTCATCAGCAGAGCTCCATAGACTTGTCTCCATGCTAGTGAGGCAGTTGAGCCATTTGAATCTTAAAGCTGCAGGACACCAGCCTTCAAAGATTTGAGCAGCATATTGCACCGAATCATTGACTTGCTGCCTTCACTCCTCTTGCAGGAGTATACAGTGACATTGGAAAGTCGCTTGCATTGTGTCGTTGATTTTGCAGCAGTCCCTTATAAGCAAGTGGAAATGCATACACGCATTATGTTTTTTTTTATGGATGTGTTTTAGCTTGTAGCAATGTACAGCACTTTGCTTCAGCTGTTGGTTGTTTTTAAGCACGTTATAAATAAAGATGGTATTAAAAGGTTCCCTTTAATAAATTCCCTAGGTAAACGCATCCATATAAAATCTTTGCGGATCCATTTGGGTGCATGCTGTTTACTGAGACCGTTCATTCTTGCAACCAATTTACATGTCAACCTAATCTCTGCTGGCATTACTTTGTTGTTCAAGCAGATTGTCAGCTTATTCCTTTATCATTAACTCACTTCTCAGATTTATGCTTTCTTTCTGCACTTCTGAATGCCTCTTTAGTCTCTCTTTTAATTCATTTTATTAGACATCATAATCTTAAAAGTGGAACATCTTACCTGCTCTAATGGGACATTGGCATTAGGATTATTGACATAAAACATAAAATGATTCATATGATCACTATTAGCAACCATTTGTTTTATCATTTTTAGGGAATCTGGTTCTCCTAAGCTTGGAATCCCAGAAAGTTACCTAATTAGCGTTATTCCTGCTTTTGGTAAGCTTCATTCCTTTAAAGAGTCAGAGCTGATTATCTGCAGGACAGTATACTGGTGGTTAGATTTGCAAGAAACAAACGTGGAATGTTTTGACACCCTCTGAAACAGACGCGGTCGCAGACGCAGAGGAGACAAGCACAGACGACTTGATGGGACCTGTCACGCTCTGGACAGAGGAGGTGACTACTGCTGGAACTCTGGAAACATCTACTGATCATCTTCATTTGGGACTGTCCACCCAGACAGTGAACGGTGAGTATCCCACAGTGACCAGGGAGTGAAAGTAAATATGATGACTCAAAACACAGATCTTTGCTTTTACACTCAGTTATGGAGCCTGGTGAGACATCCACTGTAACAGAACAGATCAGGACATCCCATGAAGGGGTCTTACTCCTTTCAGATGAGGTGAAGACCGTCGAAGCCACTGGACTCCCCACTGGGTTTCCACCAGTTCGTCTGGAAAAATCCACTCAACGGAGCCAAGGTAGAATGGAAATATCATCAAAACCTATTTAATATCAGTCAAGCGATTCATAACATTATGCAGAAGGCTAAATAATAATACAGCAATATTTTCAACTCTAATTCCAATTAAGTTGGGGTGTTGTTTGAAATGTAGATGCAAATCTTTTTTCTGTTGTTGACAGCGCTCCAAAGACAAAATATTTCATTTATTGTCCTTTTGCAACTATTCGCTCATTTTGAACCCAATGCCCGGTCCAAAGAAGATGGGACAGGGGCAACAAAAGACCGGCAAAGTTGAGGAATGCTCCAAAAACACCCGTTTGAAAAATTCCACAGTTGAACAGGGTAAATGGAGACAGGTCTCATGGTTGGGTATAAAAGGAGCATCCCCAAAAGCAGGGTGGGGCGTTAGTGCTAATGGGTAACCTGCACCTCTGTGAATGCATCGTTGATGCTAAAAGGTACAAACAGGTTTCGGAGCAACATATGTTGCCATCCAAGCAACGTCTTTTTCGTGGACGTCCCTGCTGATTTCAGCCAGACGACACCCAGCCACAGTTCTGAACACGTCACAACAGCGTTGGCTTCATAGTAAAAGAGTGCGGGTACTAGACTGGCCTGCCTATAATCCAGACCTGTCTCCCGCTGAAAATGTGCAGCCCGTTATGATGCGCAAAATGCATCAACGGAGACCCCGGGACTGTTGAGCAACCGAAGTTGTACACCTCGCAAATCTGGGAAGTAATCAGAGTGCGAAATACGGGGGGGTCCGGGGGGGCTCGACCCCCCCGATTTACCCATGAGACCCCCTGAAAGCCTCAAAAGCAAAATTTAAAGGGGGTCTTAAATTGTGTCAAAAAAAATAAAAATGAAATATTTTTTGTCACTAATGGTCACTAAAATGTTTTTAAGCTCAACATGTCCAGTATTTAAAATTCAAAAAAATTTTTCACAAATATGTTCTGTTTTTTGCCAAGTGGAACCAGCCAATCCTGTTTGCGTATGCAAATTAGCCATGTGTGCGCAAAATAGAAGAAAGACGTGACGTTGACAACAATTAATAAAATGTTTACATTTTAGTATTAGGAACTGATCTTATCTGTTGTGCCTGTGCACTTTATCTGTTTCACTGTTGGTGAATGAGAAACGTCCTCTCGAGTACTTGTATGTCTGGTGAATGTGAAGAATTGACATTAAAGCTGACTTTGACTTTGACATTGTAATGTTATAGGCCTACTGCATATTGAGAAAATTTAGATCGGTATTGCGCAACAATCGGGAGATGAGGACCCCCCCAAACATTGACAGGTATTTCGCACACTGGAAGTAATCCCATGTGTAAAGCTTTACCAACTAGTGTCTTCAGTTCCCAAACTCTTATAGAGTGTTGTTAAAAGGAAAGGTGATGTAACATGCTGCTGTCCAAGATTTTTGGGAACCTATTTTGGACATCATATTTAAAATGCTTCTATCAATATTATGTCAAAGTCTTGACAGAAGTTCTACCTTGGGATTGGATGAGGATGAAACCTACTCAAACCGGGACAGGAGAATTCTACACTGGTTACACCTCTGTTGTTCTTGAAAGAGAGCCCGGCTGAACGTACCGTTTCCCTAGAAAATGAAAGATGCCTGATCGTTTCTGCATTGTGCTTCCAGATGGAGGTAATCTACTTCCCGAGGATTTCACCGGCGCACCGCAGACAGAGGTCCTCACGGAAAAAGAGACGGTTTCGGATAACGGTCAGTCACCTCGCAGCTTCTGAATTAATGCCGGTGTAAGGGATGGAGAAAGATCGTGACCCGTTTTCTTTATTTTTTTTTTAAATCCTCTTGCAGACAACTTGGATACAACCTGGAATGTTTTCCAGCTTGAGACTTTCCCATGGATCCGGGTTGGACTCATTGGTGGCGTGTTGCTGATCACAGCCGTGGTTCTGTGTGTTCTCAGAGCTCTGGGGCACATTTAACAGGAGGAGGAGGAGGAGAAACGGATCCCCCTGAATGTTCAGTTGGGTTAGGGGCTAGTTAGTGGAACAGCAGCACGTAGAGAACATGGTTAGCGTGGAAAATGGATCTCCATGGGAGTAGTTGGGACCTGCAGAAATGGTTGTGTGGAATTTTTGAATTGACATTGCACTGTCTTTGTATGTGAGCCAGTGAATCGAAAATCTGGAGTTTCCAGTTTTGGACTGAGCTGCACATTCACACATGTACACAAAATTCTTCTAGCAAGCTGGTGATGCAGCAGCTTTACACTAAAGAGAGCGGAGAAGCCCCAGGTGATGTTGAACATCTGGAGGACATTGGGGCTTATTAAAATAAATTTAAAAAAAAATCCAAATGGTCTCTTGACTTCTTTGAAGTTCCTCACACTATCTCATCACAATGTCCTTACCTGCTGCAACACTGTCTGAAAGCCAGGTTATGTGTTTTAAATACCGACGATTGTCACAGCCAGCATGTGTGCCATTACTTTTTAAAGCCAGCAGATTGTTCTGTTATATTGTCCCATTTCAGTAGCGATGATCCTGAGCGTGTGTGAGTCCTCCTTCTCAAAGATATATGTTTCCAAGACAAAGTAAGTGGTTACTGATCGTCTCTGTCGTCCTATATGTGTGAGCATCTCTGGTGAGAATGCTGAAGTTGTGAACCAGTATTAATATCCTAGAACTGTTCTGGATGATACTTTGGACCTTGTGCTGACATATGGCACTGATTGCGAAGAATTATCCGTATTTCCTCACAACCCTGTCGTATCTCATCAGCTTTAATAACCTTTAAGTTAAATTTAACTGAGTTCTATATCCCCAAAAATATTTTTTCATCATAGTAGATCTTTATCAGATCATGCTCTATCAAACTTTAAAGAGTCTGTCCCACTTTTAATTTCCTCAGTATCACATAAATGCCCAGCAGGGGGCAGCAAAGTTATTTCTTCCCCTTCATTAATTGATGCTGTTGTTGACGGTATCACTTCCTCGTTGCATTTTGCATTAGACAACATAGCCCTCCTAAAAAAGAAGGTCATTAGTCACAGGAAGCTGGCTCCCTGGTTTAATTTAGAGTTGCGTTCTTTGAAGCACAATGTTAAGAAATTGGAGAGAAATTGTGCTCTACACATCTGGAGGAATCCCACTTCTATTGGGAAAAAAAAGTCTACCGTTGTATAAAAAAAACCTTCACAGAGTTAGAGTTGCATATTTTTCATCATTAATAGAGGGGGATAAAAATAATCCTAGGTTTTTCTTTAATAAGGTTGCCAAATTTACCCACAGTCAAAGCTCTGTTGATCCACCCATTCCCTCAGCACTCAGCTGTAATGACTTTATGAAATTCTTCATAAATATAATTGATTATATATTTATATTTATCCATGAATACTGACTGATCCAATCAATTACTTTGGCATTAAATTAGCCAATAAAGTAAAAAGCCTTGGTGTTATTTTTTACCAAGACACGTAATTTAAATGCCATATTAAACAGGTTTCAACTGTATCCTTTTTTCACCACCGGATTATTGCCAAAATTAGAAATATCCTGTCCTGGGGTGATGCTCAAAAACTAGACCATGCATTTGTCACTTCAAGGCTGGACTATTGTAATTCTGATTACCTCGTATGTTCCTAAGACTTAGGCTGCTGGAGGACATCAGGGTCTATTTTTTCTTCACTCTACTGAGTTCTCCTACAGTTCTCCAGTTTGCATTATTCTTTATTTCAACTTTTGTTCTCTCTGTCATTTTTCTCTTCATAGTAGGAACACCAGGTCTGATGTTCTGTTAGCTGTGGCATCATCCAATGGAGGTAGATCGTCCACTATTACCATACAAAATAGGAAAGATTCTTGGATCAATGTGTGCTTCTTTGCTTTTTGTGTCTCTGCTCTATCGAAGCAGATGACGGTTCACACTGAGCCTGGTTCTGCTGGAGGTTTTTCCTTCCTGTTAAAGGGGAGTTTTTCTCTCCACTGTCGCTTCATGCATGCTCAGTATGAGGGATTGCTGCAAAGCCATCAGCAATGCAGACGACTATCCACTGGGACTCTCTGCAATCTACTTGGTTTCCTTAGATAGGAAACTTTTTGACCAATCTGTATGATTTGATTGAATTTGAGATGACGTGTTGTGATTTGGTGCTATATAAATAAAAAATATCAGCTGAGATGCAGTCATTTCTGTACTGGGAGAAGTGGAGTAGGGAGAGAACACACCTTTATGGTGCCGGTGCTGATGGTTATTGGGCGGGAGAAGATGCTTCCAGCCTCATCTGCTGCTGCCAGTCAGCCAGGAAGCTGGTGAGCTGGCACTGTAAGCTTAGTGAACATCTGGTGGAGTATGACTGTGTTGATGGTGTTGAAGGCCAAGCAAAAGTCGACAAACAAAATCCTGGGGCATGCCCTGGATGGTGGAGATGAAGCAGGATGCAGTTTAGTCCCAAATCGACTGCGACAACTGCTGACCTGTTGATCAGTAAGCAAACATTAGGGGGTCCAGTAGGGGGCATTTGATGTCCTTCAGATGCTTTAACACCAGTGTCTCAAAAGATTTTATGACCACAGACATCAGGTCGATAGGTCTGTAGTCATTTAACCCTATGGTGGTGTCGTACTTGGGGACCGAGAGGATGATAGGGCATTTGAAACAGGAGGAAACCCCACACAGATCATGGAGTGTATGGCTTGTTGTGACCCTGTGTCCCTGACTTGTGTTTGGAGAGCTCATTGGTTTTCATGGTGGGATGCGTCTTGCTTAGTGGTGCTGCTGCTTTTGGGGGCTTTCAGAAACGGTATCTTTACACTGACAGATCATGTGGCAGTTACATTTCACACCGGTGGACTTCATTTCATTATTTGACTTTGAAGGTAACTGGTTGCACCACTTTTATTTACTTAAATTGTTGTTTGTTTCTCATCTCACTTGGAATTACAGGTTGGATTGTATCAGAATTCACTAAAAAACAACAGGAGCAATAGTAGTTTTATTTTACTTTACTTTAAAACTATTCAGATTTTAAGCACATAAACAGCATTGATATTTATTAAATTAAAGGTAACATTTGATTCAGACTTCATACGACCTACAGCTAGTCTTTCATGAGGCTGACTAGTACAGTTAAAAAAAAAAAGAAAAACTTCATCTGCATGTCTAATTTTAAAGTCGAAAGAGACACAAGCTTCATCAGTGAGACAGTGATCCAAATTCACATCAAAATGGCTGCAAAAGAGAAAAGGCAAGAGTTTGCAATGCCTGTAATGCTGAGGATTTAAATGTAATATCATGTACTGCCACAAGATGGCAGTCTGCATTCTCAATGTCTCCAACCCAATGGCTCTGCCTCTGAAATGAAACTGAGACAAAACCTTACTGTAATGATGTTGGGATGTTATTTTTTTTTCATCTGGACAAGGGAAGCAGGTCAGAGTTGATGGGAAGAAAGATGAAGCTAAATCCAGGACAATCCTAGATAAAAACCTGTTAGAAGCTGCAGAAGATCTGAGACTGGATTGGTGGTTCCAGCAGGACAGCTATCCTGAATGAATCAACGCAGACTTATGTGCACCATTATGGTCCTTATATGGCACTTCTACTGTATGTGTGATTGTTTTAAAGTCAAGTAAGCAGAAGATAATTTATCAGTATAAGATTACTTGTAGCCAACTAAAACCACAGTGTTCCCAAGACAAGCAGAGGGATTACTTAAACTTGACTTGACTGCTTCACTGTTGGTGAAAGAGGTCACACTCTGCACTCCAGAACCTTAACATTGCTGTTTTTAATGCAGTATATTACACATAAAATGTGTCTTTTGGCCTAAATGAAAGATGGCGGCTTGGGTCCGTTTAAGATTATCACGAGGGAGATCTGTCCACTTTAGTCTTGGCTCAGTGTGTGTAATCTGAGGTGTGAAACTGAGCTGAAGCTGTGGATTATTGATGCCTCGCTACCTTAGCAGGGAGCATGGCCGAAGCAAGCAAGGAGAATTCTGTCCGGCTGATCTTGACCCATATGTGTGTGTGTGAGGTGCCAGCTGTGTTAGTTGTGTATGTAATGACTCAGAAGGGAATGCGGACGCAGTCAGCAGGAACCTACAGCCGTGCTGCTGTCTCACCAGCCCTGCTGAGCAAACCCAGCTGATCAAAATTTGATGAGCAGATCTTAGTAACCTGAGATGTGACAGAAAACATGGTGGCTCCCCTTTGTGCTGGAGTTCGGCCGGTTCTGCTCCTGAATGGGAGCAGCAGGGTTAGGTGGTCCTTACGGGCTCATAGTTCTCCTCTGACACTGTCAGGCCATCAACATACACAGGATCTATGCATCAGGACTGAAACATGGTGGCCTCAAACTGAGTCATTTTCTGTCATTTTCCAACAAACTTGGACTTCTTCTGTTCTGGAAAGATGATGCACATATCAGCATTGAACCTTTTGGTAAATGTAAACACATTTCAAGATAATTTGCACTAAGTTAACGCAGACGACTGAACACTGAACCTTTACTTTGTTACTAGAGCCAGAGAGAGAGAGAGAGAGAGAGAGAGAGAGAGAGAGAGAGAGAGAGAGAAAGGAAGGAGGGCTACCTCTGCTGTCCCATGCTGCTGCCTTTTATCCCTGCAGCGCACAGTGCAGAGGGACAGCAGCAGATCCACATGGTCAGCCACCAGGACTTAGGAACCATCATCCATCAGGTCAGATACACCTTCAGCCTCCTAACATTTCTCCTCACTCTTTAAACTCTCTATTCTGCTTTTTTTCTACAACTATACAAAGACTTGCTGGACTGCATATTGCCCTGTCCATTATTGTCCCAAACAAGTTTCAGTTTGGACGAATGGACTTCTGATTTCATTTATCAAATTGAAAGTCAAATTGGGTTTTTCTCGCTTTGGAGAGATACGATTAAACTGGGAGTGAAATCAGAGTTGATGTGTGTTGCGTTCAGCAATGTTTTCAGCTAGAAGCACCAGCTGAGTAGAATATTTAGGCCAATAATTTGGGGTAAAGATTTACAGTTGTGGTCAGAAATATCCATGCAGTCATCAGGTGCATATATATATATATATATATATATATATATATATATATATATATATATATATATATATATATATATATATATTAATAGATTATATAGATATTATATATATGAAGATATATATATTATATAGATATATATATCTATATATATCTATAGATTATATATTAATATTATTATATAGAATAGATTATAGATAATCTATATAGAGTATATAATATATTATATATATATATATATTATATATTATATATCAGATAGATAGATAGATAGATAGATAGATAGATAGATAGATAGATAGATAGATAGATAGATAGATAGATAGATAGATAGATAGATAGATAGATAGATAGATAACTAAATGTTACTTTCATCGGAACATAAACCTTTTCCTCAGAAGGCATTTGGACCTTCCATCCATGTAGACTGCAGCAGCTTTCCATTGAACTTGAATATTGTTGACTTTGGAGCAGGGGATTCTTTCCTGGTTTGTACCCTCTCAGTCCACGTTGACGTTACTTATGTAGATGCATGTATTCCTGTATAGCTGATATGTAAAATGACTAGAAAAAAATGGGGCATCCCTTCTCCTTACATTGAATTAAGTCCAATATATCATGTGGTTGAAGTATATATGTGACCATGCATGGATTAGAGCAAAATTACAAGAAATTCAAACCCATGCATCAAATGTTGATTTTAATAATGCCACAGTGGAATGCCATATTGTCATTTACAACTCAGCTGGACTCCGTGATGGTAGGCTCTACACCTCTGCATGCAACTCCGTGACCGTGTTTCAGTTGAGATCATGCTGCTGATTTGGCTTGCAGAGAGGACCGGGTGCCGCTGTGGAGGTCAGGAGGGAAGGTAGCAGGGATTTGGGAAGATTAGTCGGCTTAGGCAGCTTTTCAAAAAGACCGGAGGACAGCAGTGAATGTGGGGAAACACAATGGAGAAGCAAAGCAGCATCCAGATCAGCTTTAACAGTGACCCAATGAGGCGCAAGCGGAATAATCACACTGCTATTGTCTTCTTTACCAGTCATCAAATGTGACGACACTGAAACATGCAGAGGTGGGACAGCAAAATGCAAGATTCCCACTATGTCATGGGACACCGGCTTAAATAAAAATAAAAACTGTCTCAGAGTCTGCAGGCCTTAGTTCGCAGGTTAAAGGTTAAAGGTCATGACACGGTGATTAGAAAAAGACTGAAGGTGCATCGCTGTTTGGAAGGGTGATTTGGAATGACGACAGGAAGGCTGCCAACAAACACAAGCAGCCTATGAGTCTTTGAATATGGAAATGAAACAGGTTTAGCCCATAATTTGGACAGAACCTTGAAACTGCTCAAGATATTATTTTCAGTCACTTTAGATAAAAACAAACTTCCACTGTAAAATTAGGAATCTGATAGATTAATTGGGTTTTCTGTCACATAAACACATTTTTTTTCCAGTGTCCTGTTTAGCAATGTGGCAATAAGAATGTCTTAATGCCAAATAAAGTTCGACAGATTTTACTTTCACAAGTGGAGCAATCAGCTTTCACCATAGTGCTCCGCTTGATTTATGCATGTAAATAGTTTTATTGTGATTCCTGCAGGGAGAATTTCAAATTATGTGGACACTACAATGGGAAAGTAGGAGAGTAAAGGAAGAACAAGAAGAGGAAAAAAAAAGAAAGAGAAGAGGTAAAAGAAAGAAGAGATAAAAGGGAAAGAATGATGAAACGTCTTCCATCTGCTTCATCACCTGGAAAAAGAGATGTAAAAAGAACAGCACAACCAACGGAATTAGTGTAACAGATACAATAGAGTAACACCTTGATACCATTGCTACATCATATGTATTATTCTTTAAACTGACATGTATAATGTAATACCTGAGAAAAGAAAGTAAAAAAAAAATTAAAAAATAAATAAATTACGGGCTTTCTATATAGAAGTGAACACTTAGTACCTGGAAGCCAGCACCTGTGGGTGTTTGTGAGAGTGCACTTGTGTATGTGAAATTTATACATACACACATTTCTAAATAATTAGCATTACAACGGTAGGACCTGCTTACATATAATGCTGGCTTTTATCTTTGAAACTTTAATATGACAAATGGTAAAGGACAGAAAAAACACTGAACAGGGAGAAAGCAAATTGTCCTTAAAAAGAAGAAGATACAATTCAAAGCACGCGTCTATACAAAACACAAGACTTCTGGAATGGTACCCCTCAGGTAGATGAGGCCATGTATAAATGTTGGAGCATAATGCTCAAGGATGCTGAAGCTACAAGTGGATAAATGAAAGTTTTCGGATGTTGGGTGTATTAACCCACACTATTGATTATATTGTCCCCCAGCAAACTACCAATATGGCTAAATGGGGTAGAGTGGAATACTCTGCAACCAGGAGAGGGGGCGGAGTTTGAAGTGCCTCCTCTAGATTTAAAGAGACAGCACTAAAACGAGTTGCTCTCAGACACATCTCAGGAAAGGGGTAATACACAGTCTGTGGAGCAACAATAAAAAGCAGTTCTGACCAAAGCCGTGCAGTTCTACTTTATATTGACCACAGCTGAATGATCTCAATGTGAAAAGGAAGACATTAAAAACTATGATATGGCTCCTTTAAGGGTGCATTTCCATATTTTAGTACATACACCGGTAACAACTTTGGTCTTATATAAAAATGGGAATATATAAATCTCATTTATTATCTGATTATAATTCATTAGCTAACCCTATAAAATGTTTGACAAAACTACATTTATACACTCTGACAGTTTTATCGCTGCCTGTTGTGTTTTCCTACCTAGATGGCTTTGTAAGACAGCAGGAAATGGCTTCCACAGGGAGTGGCCTCCGTAAGTCACGTCAAACTATTTTCTTTTCTCATATGATCCTAATAGGTGATGGCAATAAGGATACATTTTACTGATTTTGATTGCTGAAAAAATAAAAAAAAACAAAGGTCGGATCTGGAGTAACGGCTATTCATCTGAACATCTTATATTTTTTGTATTTTATTTTTCTCCTCAGGTATTCAGGGGGATGAAAACCTTCAGTCGATGTTGGTGGGGACAGTGATGAGGAAAATTAAGTCTCGTACTTGGAAAAAGCAACGATACTTCAAGCTACAGGATGACTGCATGACCATCTGGTACAAGTCCAAGAAGGCTGGCAAAGTCCACTCCACCTGTAAGAGCTCAATGTTTCTCTATGTTGTAGAAGTCTGCATGAAAGGCAATCTCTGTCTTGCGTGATCTATTTTCAAGGGTTTGTATTATTCTGGGGGTAATCACCAGTCACAGTTTTGGATCTTGATGAAAAGGAAACCCTGATTTGCGCTCTTACTTTTGCCCTGCTTTTGTGTGCAGTTTCTGTGAGTGATGTGGAGGTAGTCCGAGAGGGCCATCAAAGCGAAGTACTGCTCAGCATCGCAGATGAGTTCCCTGCCAACCGATGCTTCACGGTGGTGTTCCGTGGTCGCAGGGGAAACCTGGACCTGGTGGCCGAGTCAGCTGAGGAGGCCCAGTCCTGGATCAAGGGCATCAGGAAGCTGATTGAGAACCTGGAGAACATGGGGGAGAGGGAAAAACTTGACCAGTATCCTCTATTCAGGGTTTGCTTTCATGTGCATCCATTTTTAATAGAGTTTGCTAGTTTTGGTCCAATGTGGACTATATTGCCAAAAGTACACCATCACCAAATAACACATTTGTGAAATACTGGGTCGCTTTCAGGGGTTAATTGAATTCAATCATTGAACTGTGATGGGATCCTGATCCTGGTGGAGCAGCTACATCCAAAGTCCCTATCATCAAGTACAATGCAAAGCACAGCATGCAGTGATTCAACGGTTGTCAAAACTAGACTCGAGAGCAGTGGAGACATGTCCTCTCCAGTGATAATCTCACCTGTCTGTCCAGAAATCTGATAGATGAGTCATAGTTTAGTGGCTGCCAGGATCATGGTAGTTGCCTGACTGGAATATACCAAGTGCAGTTTGGTAGAAGGGGGAATTATGGAGTGGGGTCGTCTTGCAGGGGTAGCTCTTTGTCCTTTATTTCCCGTAAAAATGCATGTAAATGCTGAAGTATTCCAAGACGTTTTGGACAATTTCATGCTCCTTACTGTGGTGGAACGATTATGGGATGGCTCCTTCCTGTTGTAATGCAACTGTGCATGGGTGGACAAAGTAAAGGCTAAAAGGGAGTTTGTTGGGGAGGAACTTGACGGGCCTGTGAAGAGTCCTGACCTCAACCAAACAGCAATTCCTCATTTGATGAATTAAAACATTGTGGAAATACGGGGCCTTCTTATTGGACCGGCGCTCTGACCTCACATATTCTCACAAATGGGGTGTAAAGGCAAGCTTCTCAATAATCTTGGCGATACTGTGCATCTCCTTACCAAGGTTAATACCTAATGTAGATTCAAGAGTGACTTGTCAATGGTTGTCATTCAATTTTCCCAACTTTCAGCACAAAACCACAGCAGACTGTTGCTTCCTTAAGCGCTGTTCCCAGATGGATAGGTGATTGGTTCAAGAAGGCCGACAAGAACAACGATGGCAGGATGAACTTCAAGGAAGTGCGAGATCTCCTGAGAATGATGAATGTGGACATGAACGAACACCACGCCCATCGTCTCTTCACAGTGAGATCCTTTTTTTTTTTAAAAAAACCAAACAAAACAGATGTGTGATTGTGACGGTCACTCCAGGGCCGCAACTTTGCTCATTTTCTTGTTTGCATCAGATGGCAGATAAATCCCAGACCGGTGCCCTGGAAGGCGATGAGTTTGTCTTGTTCTACAAGATGTTGACCCAGAGAGAAGACATTTTGAAAATCTTCCAGGAGTACTCATCTGATGGTCAAAAGCTATCCCAGAGTGACCTGGAGAACTTCCTGAGAGAGGAGCAGTTGGAGGGGCATGATATCCAGCACCGTGCTCAGGAGCTCATCGATCGCTATGAGCCGTCAGACACAGGTACGTAGTCAGGAAAATTTGTGAGTTGCCTTTGTCTCGCAATCGCTGACCTCATCAATTCTTGTTGCATTCCAGCCAAGCTACTCAAGGCTATGACATTTGATGGCTTCTTGATGTACCTCGGCTCAGCTGAGGGCTCTATCTTCAGCCCGCAGTGCAGGGGCATCTTTCAAGACATGAGCCAGCCGCTGTGCCATTACTTCATCTCTTCCTCCCACAACACATATCTGATGGAGGACCAGCTCAGAGGACAAAGCAGCGTGGAAGGGTACATCAGGTAGCTCTACATGAGATAATTTGTGCAATACGTAGAGTTGGAATGTGGGAAAGTTGAATAAAGCGTAAGTTGCTAACACTGGGAGTTAAGATATTGAAATTTCACAATATTTCTAAACTGAAGTGTACCTAATGAAAGGCTCTCTGTTTTTGTATCAATCGAAAAAGATAGTATAAGGTAAGGATGTGGAAGCTTTCTGCCTAACATCTGGTTGTATATATATATATATATATATATATATATATATATATATATATATATATATATATATATATATATATATATATATATATATATATAGCTAATGACGGTGAAGTTAGTGTTCGCTTTGAAGCTTCCCATCGGGGCCTTAGTAAAAAGCTATTCCCAGTTTAAATGTAGACGATTTTTCCAGAAATCTAGGTAAGAAATACCCAAGTGTCTTTTTAAACAACATGCATGCGCAAGACCATCTTACCTGGTCTTCCTCTCCTTAGGGAGATCGCGTGAAACAAAAAAAATCTCCCAAGTCCACTCTCGTCTTATTTCTTTCTTCTGAGGCCTTCCTCTTTTCTCATAAACATTTAATGAGAAGCTGTTTTTTTTTCTTCTTACAACTCTCAGCCATTTTCAAAGTATACAGTGAGAACAGCAGAGCTACAATGAATGGCTAACACCCAAGCTAACTGGATATATAAACACTAGAAGTGCTCATGCGCAGCCAGTTTGTAGTAGCTAGCAAGGAATGTTCACGCACATTGGGGGTGTGTGAGTGCGTCACAGTGATTGGCCTGTGGGAAAACCAATAGATATGGTGATACCCCCGGAGCTTGAGAGACAGAGGGGGGCGTGTGCAGGACCGATCCACTGACCAATCCCTGCCCTTTGGACTGAATGGCAGGGATTGGTCAGTGTTTTTACAGGCCTGTAGCTCTCACAGAGGACTGATTTTGTCTCCTTTTTCTGAATGCATAATGTATTGACTACTCTACTAGGACTATTTCACCCAGTGTAACGAAAAGTGTTTCTGAACAGAATTACCAACTATAGCTTTAAGGCATCTGGATTGCATTTGATCCTACTTCCTACACCCAATGTGATGTGGATCTTTTTACATTGACCAAAGATTTGGCGTAGTTAAAACAAATGTGGGTCATCTTAGTTTCCTCAAAATTATTATTTAAATCTGGAAACTAAACTCAATCTGTGAGTGCAACCATACTATTTTAGAATATGGTACAAAGATTTATACTTGCCAATTTTATTTGGAAAATCATTTTCCCCGAGCAGAGCGGAGTACATGCTCGTTGATTCAGTGGTAAGGAGATCTGCAGTGACCTTACCTGTCTTTAACCTTAATTGTCCACAATTTTAATGAAAGCTCTGACGTCTAAATGCTCCAGAGTGATTAATTCTCTTTCATTACTCAAATATTGGGATTAACCTAAGAGATAAGCTCTAAAGCGATGTTTTATGTTTTTTTTTGGCTACCCAACCTAGACGAGTGGATGAAAGATGGATTTGTCTTCACCATTTAGGGCTCTTAATCGCGGCTGCCGGTGCGTTGAAGTGGACTGTTGGGATGGTGCCAGCGGAGAACCCATCGTCTATCATGGACATACGTTCACCTCAAAGATCCTCTTCAAGGATGTGGTCAATGCTGTGGGAAAATATGCCTTCAAGGTAGCATCATCTGTGTCATTTAATGTCTTTAATGCAAAGATTTGACAGAAATGATGCTGGGCTGAAACTTGTACATAAAACTACAGTATTGCCAGGTTATTGATTTTTAGTTTTTTTTTTTTAAACTCCTAGCTCCAGATTATAAATCTCCTTCCCACTAGGGTGTATCTGTTTTGTAGGTCTTTGGTGTGGCAACATACACAGCTCTAAGTGAAGCTTAGAGTACAGCTCTAAGTGAAGCTCCAGCATTGCTTTTTAGTGCATTTAATGATGTAGCAAATGCAATGTGATCTTCATCTAAGCCAGACTGCCATGAAATCGTAGAACAGGTCGAACAGTTCTGCGGCATGAGGTACTGTAATTCTCAAGATTTCAGAGAAATTATATAGTTAACCCTGAAATGACTCCTGGTAGATTGTGGTTTAAAGTACTCTTTGAGTTTGACCAAGATTTTTCCTTTAAAAGGAGTGATGTTAATATTTTGAAGTGGTCTACTGAGAGTTCTGACTTGAATCGGATAGAGGATCTTTAAAGGGAGTCGCTGGTGCTTATCTCCAGTGGTCATTGGGCGAGAGTTGGGGTAGACCCTGGACATGCTGCCAGTCAATTACAGGGCAACATAGAGACACACAACAATGCACACACACTCACACCTAAAGGTAACTCAAAGACAGCTATCAACATAATAGTCATGTTTTTTGGGGCCGTGGGAGGAAGCCATGCATGCACAGTGAGAACATGCAAACTCCATGCAGAAAGCCCCCAGGCCAGGATTTGCACCTAGGATCTTCTTGCTGACCCACTGTGCAGCCCACATGAAAAATCCTTCTAAATCTAATCCAGGGGGAAATTTTCTAAAGATGTTACAAAAAAAGCCATCTTAACTTTTATCATATATTTTGAACTTAGCTTCCCCAAAGTTATATCCAGTAAGACTTCCCTTGCCCAGTTGTAGAAAGACATCTTAAACATGAGCTTGTCGAAATGTAAACATCCTATGGGTGGTGGTAGGCCACGCAGGCTGCATCAAACAGCTTCTTTGGAGGATCGGCTAATTGTGAGTCTACCGGGCTAACTTTCCTAAAACTCTGAAGCCTGGGAAGGACAGGAGCAAACCATCGTCCATGCTAATCAACAGCTGACAATCTGGTGCAAAATCTAAAAGTAAACTTCGTTCTTGGCAGAGCTAGAGAGGACCGATGAACCACAGCTGATCTGGTGGATTGAAACAGCCGGAAGGCTCAACCCAAGGTAACTCCACGTAGAAGCACCAGACATTAAAAGAGTCTGTTGTGAAAATTCTAGACTATTATTCTGCAATAGCAAAGCTTTAAATCCCACTGATATGAATATTTGATGTTACATATTATATGAGTTGTTTCAGTTTGCTAAACTCAGGTAAAACAGATGGCATGCCTCTGATGATCAGCTATTTAGTTTCCATCACTCTGTGGTTTTATTTACTTTCAAACAAGCTCATAGTAACGTTGATTCTTTCTACTGTTGGAAATGGGGACATTTGCAACAACAATGTTCATGTATTTGAGTGACCACCACAAGGCTCTGTTATATCAGTCCTGCAGAAAATGTGTGGGCAGAGCTGAAACGGTGTCAGTGAGTTGGCGACCCAGTCACGCTAGTTCTGTCATGAGGAATGGGCCAAAATTTTTGCAAACTAGCTTGGGTCTGGAAGTGCCCTTAAATATTCATATAATAATTGCCAGAGTTAATCATAACTAAAGGCCCCTGCTCCTGCTGATTCAGCCAGTCAGGCATGCCATAATGACTGGCTCTTTATCAGTGAAAACAGGAAGTCTGTACCGCAGAACGTCAGTGGTTCTCTTACTCACACGCATCCCTCCATCCATTGTTTTCCACTTGTCCAGGATCCGTTCTTTCGGTCATGACCCATGTCTCATGACCAAAGGTGAGATGCGATACGAGACTGAATGGTAATGAAGAAGCTTTGCTTTTCCCCGGTCAGCTTTTTCTTTACCAAGACGGAGAAGTGTATTGCCCACATTACTGAAGGCAAGGCCCCAACCCACTATCCAACTGCTGGGAGCAATCCACCTATGTCTGGTTGAGAACCATGGTGTCAGATATATAAAAGCTGTCCCTCATTCTGGCCTCTTCAAATATCTCTGCAGACTGCAATCTACATGCACTGAGCCACCCAGCTTCCTTATATACCAGCTTGCTGAGCTCTTTTAAGATACTGGCTATGATTCTCCAAACCTAACAGATGAAGTCAGAAGAGACCACACTCTCCACAACAGGCATGTTGGGCCAAAGCTTCCTCAAGAAGTATAGTCTAATGAAGTCCAGTCTAGTCTGTTGTCCAGGTCAAGACCAAGGTATTTATACAGTATTTTAATGCTGGTCATATTTATTTATTTATTCATTTTTTAATCAGATCACAGGAAATGTTACGCAAAATGAAGGTGGCTTTTGGGTTGCTGTTGGAGTAATGGCTTCTTCCTCTCTGGGTATCCTTTCAGTCCATACTGGTACTGGACTTGTTTCTTTTTTTTTTTTTTTTTTTTCTATTTTTAACATGTCCTATCTGGCAGTGTAACATAAAGAATTGATGTCTTAATGCCAAAAAAAAAAAAGCCCAACAGATTTACATTCACAAGTGGAGTCTTACTGCTTTCGCCATAGTGATCCGCTTGATTTATATATGCAAGAAGCTGTATTAGTTTTTATTTTGGGACCATTTCATGTTCACTGAACACAAAAACGGAAAGATAGAAGAGGAAAAAAAGGGAGGAGAAAAAGATTAGCCAAAATACTAAAAGGGAGAAAATGTGATAAAAATAGAGGAGAGGAAAAGGAGAGAGCAATATAACATTTTGTTAGCTAATTGCTGTAAACAGAATCCTTATTTTATTAAACGGGAACATTGGGGTGGGTTTAAAGTGACCGCAGTTACAAACCAAATCTCAGTGGAACACCTTTTAGTCAAAAGTGTATGTTTAAGCTATTAACTTATGTGAATGGGACCAGCTGTTTTGGGAAATGAGCAGTTATAAAATAGTTTTAGTGAGCAAAGATAGCAAGATGGCTTAAAACGGATGCCGAACAATGCCTTGATCCATATCCTAATTTGTGAACGACATCATGACCTCCATCTATATTTGTTTTACTCATTAAAGACAAAATATGATCAACTCATGAGATAAGTTGAACTGAATTTAGAACTAGTTCTTGTTCGCTGCAGCTTGGGAAAACTCGTAACTGCACGGCAACAGGTCTATCAGATTCCTAATAGATCTGTTTCTCACACTATATTGCCCCATGCTTTCCCTCCAACAGGTGTCGGAGTATCCAGTAATCCTTTCAATCGAGAACCACTGCAGCGTCGACCAGCAGCGAGTCATGGCCCAACACCTCAAGCACGTTCTTGGTGACAAGTTGCTTAAAGGCATGTTGGATGGCAGGGCCCCCGTAGGGCTGCCATCTCCTGAGGTGAGCCATGCAGCAGTGCTCTTTAATGGTGCATTTCTTTTAAGAACATTTCTGGGAATTGGAGTTTAAATGTTCCTCAACAGCGTTTTATTTTTGTTGCATCAGGATGGTGCACATGCCGTCGCATCTTGTCTTGGAAAAATGCGCACATCCGATGACGCTGACATGGAGCTTACTTGTGTCAGCCTGTGCAGTGGGCTGTGTGTTTCTGTTCTGTTTTCATTTCAACATCAAAGTCCTTCAAGTACTTTACCACAAACAAGTTGCACCATAGTGCTCCATGTTGAGAACAAAATAAGTGATGGCTAAAAAGAGCGAGATATCAATAAAATAATGAACTTAAAAAGATAGAAATACAGCAGGCAAGATATCATGCTCTATTTATTCAAAAGCCAAAGAGTAGAAGTGGGCCTTAAAAACAGTTTGGAGATTATGAGCAGCTTTCATATGGATCAGTATATTATTCCACAGTGTGGGGATCCAACAGTGAAGGTCTTCTTTACTGATTGGACATCAGAACATCTAAGAGCAACTGGCTGTTTGACGTTAGTGCTGTTCTGAATGCATGGCATTATATAAGTTACCTGACTCCGCCAGATGGATTTGCTCCGCATATCCATCTGGAAACCTTCCGTTGAAGTAATTTTGGGAAGGGGCGAAAATACTGGTTAGCTGATTGGCCTATGTTGGTGATAGACGGGCCAAATAAAAAAATCAGATCAACGAAGCATATGACGTACTCGTCAACATGCTTCCTCGTCGCTCTGTTACGAGCGACGACGAAAACACAACCACAAGCCAAGCTACTCTTGCTGCTGCAGGTAAAGGCTTGTTAGCTCAGCAAAGAAATACTCTGTAATTCCGATAAAACTTGCTTGATAGCCACGCTAACGCTAGTTTCATCGGCTGAAGCCGCCATGTTCTTCAGACTGAACTGTCGCGCTTCTCGTTGCGTCACACCTCAACCCGCCTCAAAGCCAACGCTGATTGGACGTTCGTTTGGTGAACGGCTCCAAATTTTCTTTAACGGAGAGTAGCCAGACTGATCTGCGAGTGAAACCTTGAAAGCTCGCGAGATCAGGATGGTCTCACGAGGCTATTATACAAGATCCTTTAAACGGGACATGTCCTGCAAAATCCACTTTTGTAGCCCTTAAATACATTATCTTCTGTACTTGCAGTCTGAAAGAGTGTAGAAAAGCTGAATGTAGTCTGTCCAGGAGCTGCACAGATATCTTTATGTCCTGTTTGTAAAGCTGTTCTGGTTTCTCTGTTCTCTATTATGCTCCGTTTAATTTTTTTGAAAAGATAATGTTAGAGTATTTGCCATAGAACAGGAACTTCTGGCCTAGCGATTTTGTGAATCCGCCATTTTTATTTTTAGGAGTCACTTTGTAGTCCAAGCTCAAGGATGCCGAAGTTACAAGTGGTTAAGTCATTGGTCGTTCATTACACCATCCCCCAGCATACTATAAAAATGGTTGAACAGGGTGGAGTGGAACGCTTTGCAACCTGGAGGGGGACAGGGTGTGAAGTGCCATCCTTCAGATTTAAAGAGACAGCACCAAAACGAGTTGCTCTCAGACGCACCTCAGAACAGGGGTAAAAGAGGGGCTGGTGGGCAACAATAACAAGGAATTTATTGAACTTCCACTTTATATAGATCTCAACTGAATGATTACAATGTGAAAAAGAAAACATTAAAAAGCACGATTTGCCCCTTTAAAAGGGGACAGCTGCATGTTTAACTCCTCCTGGTCAATAGGTGACAAACTTGTGCTCTCCCACTCTTGTTCCAGCCATCTTTGTTTCAGAAGATGCTTAAAAGCGTGTTAACCGTCGTTTTGCTTCTTTTGGTCCGCTTGAATCTGAGAATCTGAGACTGAGGTTTTGGTAAAACTGGTCACCTCATTGAAATCAGTTCTGTGGAAGAATGTTTCAGGATGTTTTGTCATGGAAGTGCTATGAGTTTTATTCCGTCTGGTGTTCAGCAGGAGCTGATAACAGCCCTGCTGTAGTCACAGTACGATGCTTCAGCTTGATATCAGAGAGGTTGAGGCAGCAAATCGTGGGAGTTTTGTCAGTTTCTTGGGTCATGTTGTCCTGTTAATATTTAAAACTGTCCCCCCAACTATTTTCCACCACTATCTCACTTCAAAAATATATATATTTTTAAATGTTTAAATGTTTTAAAATTTTAAAAAATGTTGATTTCATATGTAATTTGAAATTAACACAAATAATTCTGAGTCTCTTCTATTTGATCTTTCTTAGGAACTCAAGGGGAAGATTCTTCTGAAGGCAAAAAAAATTGGTGGTTTAGAGGAAAGCTTCAATGGGACCATGGAGGAGTCTCTAACAGGAGAGGTCAGTGAGGAAGACGAGGTGGCAGAAATAGATGAAGATAATCTACATCGTGAGAGCATCCGCCGCATAATAAAGGTGAGTTTGCTTAGATGTTCAACGTCTTAAACCCAAACTGCCTATTACACAGTCTGATAACCCCGAGTGATCTACCCACAAATCCATCAGTTTTATTGGTTTTTAAGCCGTTGATGACATTTAAATCAGGAAGTGGGCTGTGATGAATGAATTAACCTTTTTTTTTAATAAATTAAGGTCATCCTCAATAGAGACACTCCAGTTTGATTAAAGGCATCAAAATAATTGATTGCTGTCTGACCCATTATATTTTCTGGATTATTTCAATGCTTTCTTTCATTTTAGTTCTCATTGAGGACATTCACTGTATCCACAAACAAGAATGAAATAAAACACTGACACATGTAGAACTAATTGTACATATATTTTGTAGCTGTTGGGGGTCCCCACAGTTGTCTGTTGCAACAGCAAACCTGCTATGCTGTGGTATGAGAAGGACCCAAAAGCTGACACTCACTGTGGCACTCAGAGCTCTCTAATAATGATATAATAAGGACATGTACAGGGAATCACAGGAAGAACAGGTTATGGGCAAAGGCAGAGTAACAGACAGTACAACAAAGGAACCCAACAATGAACAATGAAAAACCAAGACCTGAAATTCTGAGTCAGGGGTGCAAGATGATAAGGGAACCAGATGAGCTAATCACAGGAGATGTGGAATGGCTGTGGCTGAATGAAAGCAGGGAAGCTGAGAGAGGGAGACTAATGCAGTCAGAACTCAGAAATTATGACTTCCAAGTTGGAAAAAAGTTGGGAAAAAAAAGTAGAAAAAGTTGAACTGCACCAAAAATTGGACTTCCCAGTCGGAAATCAAATTGGAGGAAGTATTGGGGGATGTATATATTACATCCCTCACTTTAGACCTTTTCATTTGCAAAATCTGCTAAAACCATGAATATGCACTGCTTTGTGTTGGGCTATCACATTCACGTCAACACTAACAGTGCTGAAATTTGTGGAAAACGAAAAAATTAGGAAATGTTCAAGGGATGTGACACTGTTGCAAGGGGGCCGCAGCACTTTCATGAATTTCCAAAATAAAAGTAAAACATAGACAAGCAGAAAATTTTATGTCTTAGATTTAACCAAAGCTTCTTTGCGATCTTTTATTTATTTGGTTATTTAACGTGTTTATTATAAAATGTTTTCATTGAAAAAGTACTTATCACAACTTAACATTTAGTTGAAAGGTGATTATCTCCAGAAGCCACTGCCAAAGATGTGGGGTTTACTCTGAACAGGTCGCCAGGCTATCCCAGGGCATTACAGCGACACACGGGATGGACAACCACACTGGGCTAGTCCCTCCCTATCCCTTCATGAAAAATAAAAAAGGTTTGAAAGGCAGAGAACACACAGCCAAGCTGTTGCATAAGGTGATCCGCTTGCACAATGGTGGCCCGCAGGGCCAGAACCAGAATTACTCTGTTCTCGGTGACATACGCCCAGAAAAGGACCAATGACAAGCAAACCATTCAGCTATGAAAACATCATAACTAATAACAGGCACCCTAATCTTTCCAGACTTAAACCAAATAAAAATCTTCCACTCTGCAGGCCTCCTTAACATATTTTATGTTTCAGTTCATTACAAGACAATTTGAATAAGACTAAATATGAATAACCTTTTTGGAAGGGTCGAAAAGATGGCTTCTCCTTTAAAAAACAACTACAGTAGTGAAGAACAGATACTCCATTTGATATCTTTATTTAGAAATGTTCTTATCTTTTTATGTCTGGGAAAGAAAGTGATTCAGATGTTCTTCAACCATAATATGACCCTTGTTCTACTTAAAAAATATTAACAAAAACGTGCATAAAAGAAGTCAGGACACCCTACCCTGAAGCAGCTAGTGTCCTCACAGGCGGATTCCCATTTCATTCAAGCGCCCTCTGATTATATGATGGAGAGCTAGCCAGGTCACTTACCAGCATTACTAATCTGCAATGAGATTTCAGATTTCAAATCACTGGTATGTGAGCCTGACTAAAGGACTGGACTAGGGATGCACCGATATGAAAATCTGGGCCGATATCGACACCTGATATTAATATTGCTGTGGCTATTGCTGTACGATAACCAATATTTACTAATGTGTGCGTGTGTGTATATATATATATATATATATATATATATATATATATATATATATATATATATATATATATACACACATAGATACATATATATATACACATAGATACATATATATATACACATATACATACATACACACACACACACACATTTACATCTCTGGGATAAATACATTTTGCATAATTATGTACAGGCTGAAAACTATGCTAACTGAATTTAAAAAACAACAACATTATCCTGGCTGAAATGCATTATTGTCACTGGCATGTGGCCGAAAAAAGCAACAACAAAAAAATGACCAACCCCATTTCCTCACCCTCCTGAAACACAGGCACAAAGAGCAACTAGATGAAAATAAACAATGGTTGTTAATATTGGCCCAGTTTTACTTATCGGACCGATAAGGCTATTTTAAAAAATTAATCATATTGGCCGATACCGATGTTAAAGCCGATATATCGTGCATCCTTAGATTGGACAGAGGGCATCCATGTTCCATCTCCAAAGGCCTAGCACTCTGGGAACAAACACACTGAAGTTAAAGACAAAAAGCAGGCATTGATCTTGGCAGCACTCTTAAAGTCTAAGTCGCACGTAAAATGTATTTTAACGCAGATGCATTCAAATAGTCACCAGAGTAAAGAAATGTATATTATATGTGAATTATGTGCGCCTTTTGGGAGTCATTTCGATAAAACTTGCTGTATATGCGAATGAGCCCGAACATTCCTCAATCGGCCGATCCGGGATGTGACGTCACACACAGAACGAGTACCGTGCATCCAGTAATAACACTGTCTGCTAACACTACGACTTTCCTCGCTCGTGAAGTGTGAATTGCATAAAACACTTTTGTCACTGCCGGCAATCCAGTCCTTTCGCGTTTCTTTTACGAATTCATCCCATTTCTTTCGGACCTTTTGATCCACCGGCCAAGTATGTAGCGATACCTTCTGGCCTGCACTAGACCACGGTGAAGTTGGTTTGACATTGGACATTCAAGCTCCGCGGAGTCAGCGGAGCACTCTTGAGAAACAAAAATCAAATCAGATTTGTTGACGGTCCCTAACTGTACCACCGCATATGGGAGGAGGGAGCAGCTGAGAGATGCTGGCAGAAATCAAGTCCTTCAACCGGATCAAACGTGAGCTAGATCCCGCTGACTCCGCGGAGCTTGAATGTCCAATATCAAACCAACTTCACCGCGGTCTGCACTAGGCCTATAAGCGACACTACAGCCCCCAACTACGCACCTAGAAGGCATTTTATCTTGTAATTAATTCGCCAATATTTTTTATCGCTTGCTCAAAGTACACGTGGATCCGCAGATTTGGTGTGTGAAAGAAGATCCCGGAAAACATGCATATATATCCTGGTTCGCCGTACCGGTTGCACAACGTAAACAATGTGTGTTTCTATGCAAGTTCGATTTGCGCGTTCTCTGTGTTCTTGAATTGATATCACACTTGTCGGAAATGGCCGATCGTAAACGGAGGCAGCACTTCAAACGCGAAATACCATAATCGGTGTAAAAAATTTGCGATATTTCATATTTAAACTTAATTTGAACACTTTTGATACATGAATATTCAAAGTTTACCTTGTTCTGGAAGTTATTCAACGGTTTTCAGGATATTTTTTCGGTACAAGAGTTAGACTTTAAAGCCTCTTAAAAAGTCAATATACACACTTTTGTCTCCACTTTTCGGTACGTATGAGACATGTACCCACTTCCTGTTTAGTTAAAAATATCAGGAAAAGCAAGAACTGCCACACCGAGACCCATGTCCGTACATTCCCCAGAGGTGAAGCCTCTGGGTAATGTACGCTCTGAAGTATCCTTGATATACGCTCTGAAGTATCCTTGCCCTTGGTTTAGGTGTCTGCTGAGATGGCTGTGCCTCTGTCTTATAGACAGGTGAAGGTGACAGTGTTGACGGAGGGCAGGGATGCCCTCACAGATTGGCTTTCATGTGAAAGCAGCCGGGGAGGCAGGCATGCATACAGAGGCGCTCCGCCGGTCTCGCTGTGCTGAACGTTTGATCCGAGCGCCCGTGAAAGGAACCATGTCGGCACGCCTCCTTGGCATTGCGACGGGGGTATCACTTCCACTCGCAATGGGATTCGTTTTCAGTTCACGCTATCACGTGTTTGGCCTGAAGTAACAGCGAGCTGATTATAAGGCACAACTCGTTCACGGGTCTAATAGAAAAGCCAGAACAACTTTGGGACATAAATCTTCACATTAGGACAAGTCACATAATTAAATCACAAGGTTCTCAGTTCCTACAGGCATTCATTCCACCATTCATAAAATAAGCAAATCAAATACCACGTCAGTATTCTCACACAATGAAATTAAATACATATTGTAAAATGCTGCACATATGTACAACATCATACAATAATATACACATTTATCTCAGTGGCTGCATTCATGGGAGTTCTAAAGTCTTTCTGGCAGCGGTGCACTGTGCATGGACAAAGGAACGTTGGTTCTGACCCAGAGCATGCGTATTAGCACGCACACTTTTCTTAATAAACAGGATTAAAAATGTGTTTTAAACATTAGATATTTTGACACAAAGTGATTATTTTATCCTTGTTTGAATTACATTTAAATAGGTTGTAAGTAAAGAAGTGAACTTCAGCTGCATAATGACGACGGGTCTTATCCAGGTTGGTGCCCTCAGCTTTATACTGGAGTCTGCAGTTTCACATTTGTTTACTGGCAGTCCCGGGAAGTGAAAAAAAGACAAAGAAAAAAAATATATTTTTATTAATTACTCTCCCTGTGTCTAAAGGCAGCAATTGAGATGCAGATTTATCCATTTCAGTGTTTGTTTCTGCAGTTTTTTTTCAGCTGCTACAGTGGCTGTTTCTACATGGATGGTTTATGTCATACATTCACATCGTTGTGGAGGACATTTGACACCCTTCTTTACACGTTGGCTCTATTTCATTGAGATATGTGAGCATTAGCTGATAGAAAGCTCTCTTTTGGTCCCACCGCAGCGCTTCTGGCCTTGATACCTGATCCATTGCCATACCTTGATTCTTATCTTTTTAATGCCTTGTAGCATTGAAAATTAAAGTGCTGCCAGACGAAAGCCTTTCTCAAGGCAGCTCTTCTAAACAACTCATAATTATTTCATGCTTTCTATTTCTATTTTCTAATGTCATGAACTTTAACATCTAACTGAAGCCTTCAGTGTCTAAGAGGTCTTCAACATCGGGGTTGTGGCCCCTAACATACATAAAAGTTTGAGATAAATGGAGTCTTCAATAATATCCTAATTTGTTTAGTAAAACTGTGTCAAAATTTCAACCCAAATGGGAAAAAAATGTTATCAGAATGTCTATATAACGTCAAGGTTGTGTCTTGAGAAGAGCCGTTTCTTGCTTTACCCAAACTAAGAGGACCACATAAATGTCTATGGAGCCCGATGATGAATGTTTAGCCTGATCTGAGAATTAAAATGACCTGTTTTTATTCATTGTACTGTGAGTTTGAAATATATATCAAGTATATACTATTAAAAAACCTCAATACTGAGGTACGGCTAAAATATGTGAAAACAGAAATAGAAATAATACTTTTTATTGTCCCTCAGTGGGGGGATTCAGGTGTACCAGCAGCAAATAAAATAAAACAAAAGACAAACAAATAGAATGAGAGACTGCAGAGCAAGGGCAAATTTACAACATAACAGAAATTAAGTTATTGCAAGTTTTGCTTGTTTTGTTGCTGAATGCAACGTACTAAGGCATGTTAATGGACCAGCCAATGGATTGGAAACCGCAGTATTTTTTGGCTAACTTAAGGACCCTAACAAAGAATAGATCTCAACAAGATCAGTGTCCCACAAATTAAAATGATATGGTGAATGTTTTCTAAATAAATTAATCACACAACTAAAATATTATTTCGATTGATATGGACATGATGTGTTTTAATGCCCAAAACCGCATCTTTCCACTGATGCACTACACATGCCCTCGCATCGTTTAGCTGTACATTCATGAATCGATGTGAATGAGTTCATCTTATCACTATATAAATAAATACATATGACACAGGTTATTTTAGATGCCTTTTATCCCTTAATAAATCTATAATTAGAAATCTGCATTTGATTTACATTGCCCGACTTGAAACGTTTAAGTGGGACAGTACAAAAGAACAACTATGACGGAAACTCTGCAAGGATGCAAGTGCTTAATGTGCCATGGTACAGGGAAGACAATCCTGAAAAACTGAATAAAATGTGGGTGTAACAGGAAAAAAAATACAGGAGCCTGGTCCTGAAGGTCCTGCAAAGAGATACAACTTGAACTGGCTGTGCCTTGTATGTTAAGGCAGTGCTATATTCTCCATAGGTCTGAGGGAAGAAGAAAAGCTGCAAAAAAGAAGGGTTTTCTTTAACAGAAAAACATCTGGGCCTTCCTAAGACCTGCTGAACTTTCAGGGAGAATGTTACAGAGCGAACGAACCGGATTGGTCCACATTTCTAAAGAGGAAGTTTAGGTGAAAACAATAAAACACTGCGCCCATATTGAGACTTGGTCGTGGCTGTATCGTGCTTATGGGTTGCTTCTCTGCAGACAAAACTGGAGTATTTATTCGGATGGATGTGTTCTAGACAGAATAATGGAGAGTGATTTTATATGTCATAATTCCAGTGAGTCAAGGACAGATCCAAATCACCAAAAACATCTGTAATTATACTGATTGTACACCATTGTACAAACTTGCCGTGCATGTGGTTCCTTGTTGGCAGTGCAGTGATGAAAGCCACATGAGTCTCTTTCCCTTCTGCATTTATTGTCTATTTCTTTTCAGTTTATCTCTCTCCCATCTTCATAGGTTAATTTCTATAATTTGTTTCTCTTGTCGGCAGAAATCAAAGCAGCACTTGTCCAAGGAACTGTCCGACTGTGTGGTCTACTGCAAGAGCGTGGCCTTCAGGAGCTTTAAGCACGCCCGCATCCACTCAAAGTTCTACGAGGTGGCCTCGTTCACAGAGTCCAAAGCCCGCAAACACCTACGAGAGGCTGGTTAGTCACATCCAATGTTTTTCTTGGTTTTGTATTTGATATCGTGTCCGCAAAATGGATTCATTTTTGTTCGGTTGTGAATTGCGCTGGATTGTTTCCTTTTCAGGGGCAGAGTTTGTGCACCATAATTCGAGGCGGCTGACCAGGGTCTATCCCACCGGCTTCCGAACGGACTCTTCAAATTTCAATCCCCAGGAAATGTGGAACGCCGGGTGCCAAATAGGTGACTACAACTGAGAGATAATTGGTTCTGATCAGACAATATGCTCTTCTAATCACTGACTATGTCTCATTAAAGTGGTTAGTCAGTTATGTAGCCGGTCTCAACATCTTATTGGTTACATCGATAGAAAATGAAAATATCAATCCACATTGCCATTTTTAGGAGACACCTTTATTTTTTAATTTCTGCATGAGACTACACAGAACAGGTGATCTGGTATTATTTCAAAATGAGAAGAATGCTGTTTTTGATTTAAATCCCTGATACCTGTACGACCTTAGAAATAAAATAGTCAAATAATTTATATATTTTTGTTTTTATGTGACTTGATATCAATAATAAACAATAGTGTTAGACAGGCAGATGATATTGCATCATATCAATTGCATCGCTCAGAAATCCTTACAAGCTTTGGGATACCGGCAAGTATCATATCATCATCCAAACAAATCGATATAACATCAAATCGTAACAAAGCTGGTTATTTACACTCCCAATGTCCATATCATAGAAGGCTAAAGGAGTATACATACTCTCCAAAAATGAAGATTGCTGCCTCCATGGTTTGGTGCAGCTTGTTCTTGACACATTCTAAGCATATCTTTCATTGTGTGCTGTGAAAAAAAAAAGTAGGTGTTGTGGGAGAGACCTGTAGAGACTTCCTGGTGTTCTGTGCCTGAGTTCTTGTGAATTACGAAATGACCCGGCCAGAGAGAGCTTTGCTCTTGTCCGTGCAGCTCTGGCAGAGAGAACAGATTCCTCTGTTCTTGCAGAGTACGTATCAACTGTGAGTCCCCACTGAACCATTTGAGTATTAGACACCATGAAACTTGCAAACATACTCACAAGAGGGCAATGTATCCCAAATCTGGTCTTAACTAGCTCAAGTGTAAACCTGAATCCATAAACTTGGCACAAACTATGCACGAGCGGCATAGAGCGGCAGCGAGGACTGGAGGGAGGGGAAATTCCTTCGTCTCTTCCTTCGGGCTTACAGTCGCTTTGTTTGGCCAAACAAAAGCGGGGTCCTCTTTAGATCACTGGGAGATAAAGCGTCTCTCAGTCTTTGATCAAAGGGAAATCAAAAGTACTTCTTTAAGTCGTCCTCCTGTTCTATAATCAGCAGAGCAGGGAATGGAATTGCGTCGTTAAACTTCGGTCCAGCAAAGAGTTATCGAGCACGTGGCGGGTGGGGGGGTTTGGAGTAGCAGCTGCGTGCCTTCCCTGACTGGCGGAATGCCAAGAAGAAGGGAGATTACCGTGCGCGACCAGAATAAATACATTTTCCCTAGTAACATTATCTCTCCGCTTCGTTGCTAGGGCGGCGGCCATTTAGGGGCCATGTTGCATGATTGGAGTTGGTGGCCATTTTGACCACATTGTATCATGGGAAATACAGTCTGTCCCGTCCTGTCTGAATTGGCATTACACTGTGCAAGACCGGGTTCTTTCCTGTACAGTCTTGAACATGCGGACTATGTGTAACGGACGAGCCATGGCCCGATTGAGGGACTTCCATTAAGACAACCTGGCGAAACATTGAGAGCCAAGGGTCGTGGAGGAAGCTGCAGTGGACAAGACGGACACTACAGGCCTTACCTCTGGGTCTGAAGCCAGATTAAGAAGGTCAAAGTTCTTACAGTTCAGATCTCAACCTTACAATTATTTGGTTCTGGCCTGGACAGAAATCTTGGTCCACTCAAACAGTTTGTGTCCTTTAGATGCCCTGCAACAATGGAACGGGTAGCATGGTGTGCAGGATTCTGACCTGTCGACACATAATGCCACTGGTTTGGAAAAGATGACTTTCGAATACGTAGTACTCGGTTGTTGACAAAGACATAAAAAGCATCTGCTTTCATTGTGAATGTAGCCCAAGACCACTTTGCTGTCTGAATAGTAGAATAAAGTGTTGAGTTGGAGATCCATTTCTGTTGAGACTATCTCTGCTAGTTCTGCTGCAAGCACTGCTGCACAAAGCTCTAATCTTGGCATGGTCATTTCGGGGGGAGGCGCAAGCTTAGCTTTACCCATTATGAATCAAACGTAACAGTTGCCATCTGGATCAATGACTCTCAAATACGCCACTGCAGCAATAGCTTTTGTTGATGCATCGCAGACGACATGCAGCTCTCTTCTGGAAGCAACTGACGGTGATGTTTCTGCATACAGTCAAGGAACAGAAAAATCAGACAGTTCAGATAGGGAGGCTCTCCATGATACTCAGATCTGCCTCATATGTTGAGGCAATGGTGAGTCCCAATCTCCCTTTCCAGTTGTGAGTTCTCTCAGGATAGCCTTTCCTTGGATAGTCACTGGCGCTACGAACCCAAGGGGGTCATAAAGGCTGTTGACGGTATATAAGACACCTCTCCGAGAGTAGGGTTTAACTTCTAAACATGAAGCAGTCCGTTTGGAGGTTCCAGCTAAGACCAAGACTGTGCTGTACTGGCAATGCATCATCATCAAGATTTAGATTCTTGAAGCTGTTTGCATGATCAGTAGATGGAAAAGCTTCCATAACTTTCTTCTTGTTTGAGGCTATCTTATGCATTATTTAGCGAGGATATCTTGAGTCCTCTTCAATCATTTCCACATCTAATGAATCAAGTATTTCTCCATACATTCATTCAACTACATGGTTCAACATACAAATCAGCTGCATAACACACATCAACAGTATTAATTCATCGGGAAAAAAATATACTTTCACAAAGTACACCATGCCCAAAATATAGAACTGGAATAGCAAATACATACCTTCGATGCTACCCAAAGGCATGGGAAGTTGCAGATGTTGCTGCCTAAACTTGAATACAAATCTTCAGTCTCTACCACACGTGGCAAACAGGCTTAAACTGGACCTACAAACATTTACTTCCTCATTACCTTGCCCTACATACTGTGTGACAACTTCCTGTTACTGGGCTTCAGTGTTTCTTAAAGTGACAGCACCGTTTTACTCATGCTTAAAGATAAATCTATATTAAATTAGCTTGTAACAGTACACTTCAACTTCAGTTTTTCATCTTTTTAAATCTGGTGAAAAGATCTAACAACAGTGAAGTACCAACATTGGGGGAAAATTTAAAATTCCCATAAAATGTTGGCCATCACTGCCCAGTTGCACCTTGTAAGTTGGTCTATATCAGCTTTCTGTAATCTGTTAAGCATTATAACGTGCAACATGATACATTTCCTCAATTTTCCTCATAGTTGCACTGAACTTCCAGACTGCCGGAGAGGGCATGGATTTAAACGACGGTCTGTTCAGTCAGAACGGCCGCTGTGGCTACGTCCTGAAGCCAGGCTTCATGAGAGACACCGACAAAAGGTTTGACCCCGACCTGCCTCAGAAACGCGATGACTACCGACCCATCGTCCTCACCATCCAGGTACTGCCCACTTCAAGAAGTTGGCTTAACGGGCCGCCCTGAATGCTGCATTAAATGCATCTGGTTTGCTGACCTCTCCTAAAGGTGATAAGTGGCCAGCAGCTGCCTAAAGTCAACATTAAAGAGGATTCTATAGTGGACCCTCTGGTCAGAGTGGAGATCCATGGAGTACTGATGGACCAGGCCAAACAGGAGACCAGATACATCGAGAACAATGGTATCACACACTGAGCTCTGCACAATTAATATTAACTTGACACTATTGGTAGAAATTCAGAGCTATGCTTTTATTAGAATAGTATCACATATATGTTTTTTGTTAGGTTTGACATGTTTTAAGTAGTGTTGCACCGATACCGATACCAGTATCGGACGGGGCCCTGATCTAGGCACTAAAATGGTGGTATCGGTATAGGCAAGTACCAACAAATAGGGCGCCGATACCATTTTGATGTTTGTATGTCACTTGAACGCAGCCTTCTCTCCACCGACTAGTATTATACATGTTATATAAGTTCATGAAAGTTGCACTATTTTGGCATTTGAGAGCCAAAACTCAGGGTTTAAAAGAGATTATTCAATTATTAATGTAATTTTACTGTCTTACTGTTGCACTACTATTATACATGTTATAATTTCGCGAATGTTGCACTATTTTGGCCTTTGAGAGCCAAAAGTTTATTCAACTATTGTCACCCATTCCAGGTAGGCAATAAAAAGTTATACTACCCTAAGTAGTATGCATTTCTTCATATATACACACACACATCAATATAAAACAGATGGTATCGGTATGGTATCGGTATCGGCCAATACTGCACAGCCAGGTATCGGATATCGGTATCGGGGCCAAAAAATGGCATCGGCGCAACACTAGTTATAAGAGTATTTGTTGTACAAAACAGAAAAGACAAAAATAATTGAGCTCTTGTGTGAATCTTTCCGGTTTGAGTTTCTCCTGCATGCAAACTAATTGCAAAATTAGTAAACAAGCTAGCTTTCACTAGATCCTAAACTGCAAGTTTGCAGAAGCTTAAGTACAAAATCCCATAAAGGTGTTCATGGTCCATGAAATGCTTCACACTTTGTCCTGCTTCCATCTTACCTTCTATATGTGATCGACCATCACAAAGGATGAACTGGAATAAAAAAAAAACATCTCATGGACAGAGAGCATCTGTGAACACCAGTTTTCAAGATTTACAGCAGATTCTTAGACAGATTTAGGTCTAAACTTTGATCCTGCAACGTCAATCTGCTTTGATGTAAACAATCCATCACAGCTCTGGCTGGATGTTCAGGTGGTTGTCCAGCTGGAACGTGAACCCCCCCCCATCCCCCCATTATCAGGCCTCTGTAGGTTTTCATCCAGGATTGCAGTGGATGTAGCTCCATCTATCTTCCCTTTAACTTTGACCAGCTTCTCTGTCCCTGCTGAAGAACAGCAACCCCCATAATGCTACCATAATATTACTGCCATGTTTTATTATAATAACTTTATTTATAAAGCGCCTTAATACAAAGCGCTGAACAATTATAAGGCCATAAAAGACAAATAAAAACAGTACAGATAAAATAATAATAATAATAATAATAATAATAATAATAATAATAAAAACACAACAGATAAACTAGATAACAACAGAAAAACCAACAGAAGATAAAATTTATGACGAGTAGGAGAGAGTAAACAAGTCGGTCTTTAACTTAACTCTAAAAACACCAACAGAACTTGCCTGCCTGATGTCCTGAGGGAGGTTATTCCATAGGAAAGGGGCTCTATGAAAAAAGGGCATTGATGTTACCAATGCATGAGGACACAAATGCATTGACAACAATCTCAACATTTTCGATTTTTGCGTTGTTTCTGAGATGATAAAAGGCACTTTTAGTCACCTCTTGCAAATGATGCTCAAAGGTGAGCACAGGTCAAACCACACTCCCAGATTCTTAATCTTATCCATACATTTTATCATGTGGTCGTCAATCTGAAGGGTATGATTTAAAAGTGGGTGTCGCCGTTTCTGAGCTCCAATTACCATAAAGTCTGTCTTGTCTGTGTTAAGAAGCAGGAAGTTATTAGACAACCAGCCCCAATGGCTATTTTGCTTTGGGGATGGGCTTTTCGTGGCGATGTTGTTAACTCTTTTCCTACACATATAAGGTTTTCCACATAGGCCAGAATGTCTAGTTTTGGTCTCATCTTTTTTCTCAAGTTTCCTGGTTCACCTGCATGGCTTGTAGTAAAGTCCAAACAGGACTAATTTTGGCTTCCCTTTTCCCACTATTCTATTAAGACAGATTCTACCACCCGAGCTGTGGATCTTTGCAGCTCCTCCAGAGATAAAATGGGCCTCTTGGCTGCTTTTTGATGAAGGCTCTTCTGTCAGTTTAGGAGGACATCCGTGTCTTGATAGGTCTGCCATTGCTCCGTCCATTCCATGTTCCGATGATGGATTGAACAGAGCTCTGGGCGGTGTCTCAAAGCTTGGGATGTTGTTTTAGAGCCTGACCCTGCTTTAAACGTCTCCACAACTTTTTCCCTTACCTGTCTGCTAGGTTGTTTGTTCTTCAAGATGCTGTTGGTTCTCTAAAGTTCTCTAACAAGCCTCCGAGTCCAGAAACAGAACAGCTGGACTCATGCTCAGATTACATTTCAAACAACTGGACTCTGTTTACTAATTGGCTGACTTATGAATGCAGTTGGATGGAATTTACTTGGGGGCTATCACAATAATGGGGGCCAGTTACAAATGGACTACCCCCCGCATCAACTTTTTTTTTTCAATCTACAATGATGAACCACTTTTTGTTAGTCGTTAAAAAGCCACTGAAGTTTGTGGTTTTAATGAAACAAAATGTTAGAAAGTTTGAGCAGAACACTTTTACTAGGCTCTGTACGTGAGATTAGACTGAACTGATGTGTGTTCCAGCAGCTACCAGTTTCATGTGTTTTCCAGGATTCAACCCCCTGTGGAATGACACCCTCCGCTTCACGATCCACACACCCGAGCTGGCTCTGGTCCGCTTTGTGGTGGAAGACTTTGACAAGACGTCTAAGAATGACTTTGTGGGGCAGTTTACACTGCCACTAAGCTGCATGCAGCAAGGTAGGCCACTGAAACGATCCTTTTTAACAGCCTTTTCAACAGCCTCCTTCTAACTTTCCTCTTACTATATATATATGCTTCCAATTGGCAAAATTATCTGACAGCATGGGATTAATTTCCACTGTTATGCTGATGACGCTCAGCTATATTTATCCATAAATCCTGATTAATCCAATCAGTTACTTACACTGCAGTCATGTCTTGATGACATCAAAAGCTGGATGACTTTAAATTTCCTGCACTTAAATGCTGACAAGACAGAAGTTGTAGTCTTTGGACCACAGTCCTCAAAAAATAAACTTCTTAATCAATCACTTAATCTGGATGGCATTAACTTGGCCTCTGGTAATAAAGTAAAAAATCTTGGTGTTGTTTTCGACCAAGACATGTCATTTAAATCCCATATTAAACAGGTTTCCAGAGTTTCCTTTTTTCACCTCAGGAATATCGCCAAAATTAGAAACATTCTGTCCAGGGGTGATGCTGAAAAACTAGTCCATGCATGTGTTACTTCAAGGCTGGACTATTGTAATTCTTTACTATCAGGAAGTCCACAAAATGCAGTTCAAAGTCTTCAGCTGATCCAAAATGCTGCAGCAAGTGTTCTGATGAAAATCAACAAGAGGGATCATATTTCTCCAATTTTAGCTTCCCTTCATTGGCTTCTGTTAAATCAAGATTAGAATTTAAAATTCTTCTTCTAACGTATAAAGCCCTTAATAATCAAGCTCCATCATATATCAGAGCTCTGATTACCCCGTATGTTCCTAACAGAGCACTTCGCTCTCAGACTGCAGGTGGTTCATAGAGTCTCTAAAAGTAGAATGGGAGGCAGACCCTTTAGCTATCAGGCTCCTCTCCTGTGGAACCAACTCCCAGTTTTGGTCCGTGAGGCAGACACCCTGTCTACTTTTAAGACTAATCTTAAAACTTTCCTTTTTGACAAAGCTTATAGTTAGAGTGGCTCATGTTACCCTGAGCTACCTCTATAGTTATGCTGCTATAGGCTTAGGCTACTGGAGGAATTCAATTCAATAAAATTTTATTTATATAGCACCAATTCATGAAACATGTCACCCCGAGGAAATTTACAAAGTCAAATTCAATCATATTATACAGATTGGTCAAAAATTTCCGATATAAGGGAACCATTTGATTGCTTCAAATGGTTCCCTTATACAAGCAGCATTCACTCCTGGAGAAGCGTAGAGCTACAGGGAGAGTCGTCTGCATTGTCCATGGCTTTGCAGCAATCCCTCATACTGAGCAAGCATGAAGTGACAGTGGAAAGAAAAAAACACCCATTAGCAGGAAGGAAAAACCTCCAGCAGAACCGGGCTCAGTATGAACGGTCATGTGCCTCGACCGTCTGGGGGTTACAGAAGACAGAGCAGAGACACAACAAGAGAGACAAAAAAGCACAGAAGCACACATTGATCCAGTAATCTGTTCTACATTGGATGGTAATAGCAGGTGATCTGTCTTCCCTGGATGATGTCACAGTTAACAGAATGTCAGACCAGGTGTACCTACTATGAAGAAAAAGAGAGAGAGCAAAAAGTTAAAAGCTGAAATGACAACAGTCATTTCAATGCAATGTAATGCAAAACTGGAGAACAGTAGAAATCAGTAGAGTGAGAAAAACAGGCCCTGATGTCCTCCAGTAGCCTAAGCCTATAGCAGCATAACTATAGAGGTAGCTCAGGGTAACATGAGCCTCTCTAACTATAAGCTTTGTCAAAAAGGAAAGTTTTAAGATTATTCAGGGTAGACAGGGTGTCTGCATTATGGACCAAAACTTGGAGTTGGTTCCACAGGAGAGGAGCCTGATAGCTAAAGGATCTGCCTCCCATTCTACTTTTAGAGACTCTATGAACCACCTGCAGTCTGAGAGTGAAGTGCTCTGTTAGGAACATACGGGGTAATCAGAGCTCTGATATATGATGGAGCTTGATTATCAAGGGCTTTATACGTTAGAAGAAGAATTTTAAATTCTATTCTTGATTTAACAGAAGCCAATGAAGGGACGCTAAAATTGGAGAAATATGATCCCTCTTGTTGATTTTCATCAGAACTCTTGCTGCAGCATTTTGGATCAGCTGAAGACTTTGAGCTGCATTTTGTGGACTTCCTGATAGTAAAGAATTACAATAGTCCAGCCTTGAAGTAACAAATGCATAGACCAGTTTTTCAGCATCACCCCTGGACAGAATGTTTCTAATTTTGGCGATATTCCTGAGGTGAAAAAAGGAAACTCTGGAAACCTGTTTAATATGAGATTTAAATGACATGTCTTGGTCGAAAATTACACCAAGATTTTTTACTTTATTACCAGAGGCCAAGTTAATGCCATCCAGATTAAGTGATTGATTAAGAAGTTTATTTTTTGAGGACTCTGGTCCCAAGATTACAACTTCTGTCTTGTCAGAATTTAAGTGCAGGAAATTTAAAGTCATCCAGCTTTTGATGTCATCAAGACATGACTGCAGTGTAAGTAACTGATTGGATTCATCAGGAATTGTGGATAAATATAGCTGAGTGTCATCAGCATAACAGTGGAAATTAATCCCATGCTGTCCGATAATTTTGCCGATCTGAAGCATATATATAGTAAAGAGAATTGGTCCAAGAACTGAACCCTGTGGTACTCCACAGGTGACCCTAGAGTTTGAGGAAGATTTATAATTAACAGGAACAAACAGGAATCTGTCCGACAATAAAGATTTAAACCAGCCTAATGCTTTTCCCTTTATTGCTACAGTATGTTCAAGTCTTTTTAGGAGAATATTGTGATCAACTGTGTCAAATGCAGCACGGAGATCTAACAGGACAAGTATAGACACAAGTCCATTATCTGAGGCCATGAAAATATCATTGGTGACCTTCACCAGAGCTTTTTCAGTGCTATGATGAGCTCTGGAGTCTGACTGAAACTCCTCAAGTAGGTCATTACTTTGTAAATGTTCACATAGTTGATTAGCAACTACTTTCTCAAGAATTTTAGATAAGAAAAGAAGATTAGATATAGGTCTGTAATTTACTAACTCATCTTGATCAAGAGATGGTTTCTTAAGTAAAGGTTTAATAACAGCTACTTTAAAAGCCTGTGGTACATATCCATTTACCAAGGATAGATTAATCATGTCTAAAATAGTGCCACTGATCAGAGGAAATATATCTTTATACAACTTGGTTGGGATCGGGTCTAACATACAGGTAGAAGGTTTAGATGAAGCTAGAATTTTAGATAGTTCAGATAGCTCTACTGCTTCTAAACAGTTCAGACACTGCGCAGGTTCTAAAGATTCCCCCAACGCTGCTTCACTTACTGAGGATGAGGTAACCATGTTTGGGAGGATGCCAATTATTTTATTTTTAATGGAATCAATTTTATTTATGAAGAATCCCATAAAAAGTATTACTGCCAAGAGCTAAGGAATGAATGGATCAACGGAGCAATGACTCTGTGTAAGTTTGGCAACTGTACTGAAGAGATATCTAGGATTATTTTTGTTCTCCTCGATTAATGATGAAAAATATGCTACTCTAACTCTGCGAAGGGTCTTGTTATACAACAATAGACTGTCCCTCCAGATTAGGTAGGATTCCTCTTGGTGTGTAGAGCGTCATTTTCTTTCCAATTTCCTAACATTGTGCTTTAAGAAACACAGCTCTGAATTAAACCAAGGAGCCAGCTTCCTGTGAATAATCACCTTCTTTTTCAAGGGAGCTACACTGTCTAATGCAGAACGCAATGATGAAGTCACACCGTTAACAAAGACATCTATTTGTGAATGGGAAGAAACAACATTGCTGCTATCTGCAGGGTATTTCTGCAATACTGACGATATTATGAGGGGTACAAACTCTTTAAAGTTTGATAAGGCATTGTCCAATAAAGATCTACTATAATGGAAACCTCTTTTGGGGGTGGAGAACTCAATTAGATTAAACTCAAATGTTATTAAAAAATTATCAGATAGGACAGGGTTGTAAGGAAATACTGTTAATTCTTCACAATCAATGCCATATGTCAGCACAAGGTCTAAAGTATGGAGCCAAGAGTGTGTCAGTTTATGCTCGTTTTTAGCAAAACCAATTGAATCTAGGATAGTTTTGAAGGCTACGCTAAGGTTATCACATTCTGTGTCAACATGAATGTTGAAATCCCCCACTATAATAACCTTGTCAGTGTTTATCACCAAATCAGATAAGAAGTCTGACAACTGATCCAAAAACTGAGAGTAAGGGCCCGTTGGACGATACAAAACAACAAAGAGAAGAGGTTTTATTGCTTTGCAGTTTGGATGAGGGAAACTGAGGGTTAAATGTTCAAAAGAACTGTAGTTATTAATTGGCCTGGGACTAATTAATAAATCAGACTGAAAGATAGTTGCCACTCCTCCTCCTCTTCCCACAGATCTGGGAATGTGGAAATTTGAATAATTGGAGGGAGTTGACTCATTTATACTAACATAGTCCTCTTGTAACCAGGTTTCTGTGAGACAAAATAAATCTGTTTATCAGAAATTAATTAATTAACTAACAAAGTCTTTGGAGGGAGAGACCTTATATTTAATAGACCACATTTAATTGTTTTATTTTTTGGTTCAAGGTGAGCCATATTGATTTTTATTAGATTTTTATAATTTGTTCCTTTTAGATCAGTTTTTGATCTGTTAAGTCTTGGCCGTGGGAAAGACACTGTCTCAATAGGGTAATGGGAGGGTAACAGTACAGAAGCTGCAGAGAGGTGTGTTAAACTACGACTCTGCTTCCTGGTCTGGACCCTGGGTTGTCAGCATTCAGGAGAACTAATAAATCTGGCCAGTTTCCTAAAAAGAAGAGCTGCACCATCCAAAGTGGGATGGATGCCGTCTCCCCAGATCAGACCAGGTTTTCCCCAGAAAGTTAGCCAGTTATCAATGTAGCCCACGTCGTTTTTAGGACACCACCTAGACAACCAGCGGTTGAATGATGACATGCTGCTAAACATGTCATCACTGGTCAGATCAGGCAGGGGACCAGAGAAAATTACGGAGTCCGACATTGTTTAGCAAACTTACACACTGAAGCAACACCAACTTTAGTGACCTTCGATCGGCATGACCAGGTGTCATTATCGCCAGCGTGAATAACAATCTTACTGTATTTACGCTTATCCTTAGCCAGCATAAGCTATAAGCTTTGTCAAAAAGGAACGTTTCATTTATATATGTACATTTTCTATTTTGGGTCCTCCTGACGGTTAGTCCCCCCCCCTTACAACGCCACTGGTTCTCATAATGATCTAAGTCAGTGCTCCTCAAGTCCAGTCCTCGAGGTCTGGTTTCCTGCAGCTTTCAGACGTGTCCCTGCTCCAACACACCTGAATAAATTGGCTGAATCTGAATGCCTTTTATTGTCATTATAAACAAGTCCAACATGATTAAAACCAACTCCAATTATCAAAATATCAGTTATCAAAAATATTAAAAATATATACAATGTAAACATTATGAGGTACGGTGTACATTACTGGGTGTTATGTACATAAAATATACTGTTGTATAAATTGTTAAATATATGTGTGTAAAGATTGCACATTGTAGGATGGAATATTGTACATTGCAGGATAAAAACTGTAAGTATTGCACATTGTCATTATTTCACAGTAGTAAAGTTTGTTTTCCCCAACAGTTGTTTATCAGTGCATATGAGAGTTCAGGGTGGTTATCGCCAAAAGTAGCTGTTTTTGAGTCTGTTTGTTTTGGTCCTAAAGCACCTGTAGCGCCTCCCCGAGGGCAACATGTCAAACATAGCCAGGGTCAGAACTGTCTTTACTGATAGTTGTGGCTCTCCTGAGGCAGCGGGAGGTATAAATGTCCATCAGAGAGGGGAGAGGGCAGCCAATGAACTTTTGGGCTGACTGTACGACTCTTTGGCGCCTCCCCGTGTCTGTAGCAGTGCAGCTACCGTACCATACTGTGATACAGTACGTCAGCAAACTTGACGACAAGGTTGTTTCTGTGGGCCGAGCTGCAGTCCGAGGTGTAGAGGCATTATAAGAGGGGGCTCAGCACACATCCCTGTGGGAGTCGGTGCTCAGCTTTACTGGTGGAGGAGAGGTGGGGGCCAAGTCTCACAGTCTGGGGTCGGTTGGTCAACAAATTACCTCCTCAATAGGCGGCCTAGATCTCTAAAGTCCTGATAATGACCTGATTATTTAACTCAGGTATAATGAAATACAGTAAGAAACAACAGTTGCAGGATATTGGCCTCCTCATGTCTGCGGTTTGGTTCTGTGTCTTCTAGGTTATCGTCACATTCACCTTCTGTCCAGAGACGGAACCACGATTTCTCCCTCTTCCTTGTTCGTCCATGTCAGGATCACGGATCTGGAATGACCCGCACAGCTGTTCTGCAAAGAACAACATTCCACCTCTTATTTCCCAATGAGAGTCTATTTCTATATTTTTTTCTCATAGAGCTTTAGATAAAATGTTTAGCATTTCTTCATGTTCTTCTTTGAAGTGATGGGAAACTATGCCAAATGTGTAGAGGTTTTAAACAGCTGATGCAAGGATATATGCTCTCCGTCTTGTCTAAGTGCGTTTGTGGCTGCGTGCGCCGATCGTTGAGTGACTGAATGTACGTGCTCGTTTCTGCCGTTCTGGTATACTGTGCCACCAGATATTGCAGTCAAGAAATCCACTCACTTGCTTTGTGTTAACCGCCTGCATTGATTCTGGCTGCAGCATAGCTGCTACTTTTATTTAACCCATGAAACCATGACTGAGTTCATTTAAAGAGGGCAACACTTTAATGAAACATAGGAGATAATGTCGACTGACATTGATGTCGACACTGAAAGCCCCATCCACACACACACATACACACTGACTCTACTGTACTTCTGGGTCATTTCACTGTGATTAAAACAATAAAAAAAACAGATGGAACACAAATGTAAGGACCCTGAGACTAATAGACCCAGAGAGGAATGAAGCCAGTGTAAATCCTGGGCAAAGTAATAAAAGCAGCTGATGTAATGATGGATCCAGTGCGACGGCTGAGGAAACAGGAATCCTTCATATCTCCTCCTACACCCAGTTTCACGGTTCAACCCATATCCTGATCTCACAGTAAAACGTCTCTGCTCTTCCTTCCTTTTGAAGCGTGTTGGTCTGAGGTGAAGCTGAAGTAAGGAGTGCTGGCCCAGCGGTTAGAACATGCCGCTAAGCAAGACCCTTTGCCCCAAAAAAGTGGGAGCCCGCTGCTCCCCAAGGGGTGGGTTGAACCCAGAGGACACATTTCATTGGGATGTACAAAGTTGCAATGACAAATGAATGCGATCAATACGAACTCCTCACACTTCAGTGTGTTTACCTAATGCATACATATACGTGTGAATGTGTTTTCATATGTCTTTTTGTATTCATATCATGATATTTATGGCAGACTATAAACTCATTGTTTGTTTTGTATTGGACATATTTTCATTGACCGCAGTTAGGGGAAAAATAAAAGATTTTCACTGAATGTCCCTTTTCTTCATCAGTTGAACTAAAGATGCTACCATGTGATGATTGATGCAACTGTAATCTTGGTTCTAATCCCAACCCAGCAGGGCCGCCTCCCTCCGAAACGCTTCTGGGCAACAGTGAGACCATGAGTCTCAGTGAGCTTAACCTGTGGAAATAAAGGTAAAAAATAAGTTAGAAGAAGTCGGCGGTGTCATCTCTTGAGCCACTTTCCTCGGTGTCCCTGCTCTGACGTACCTTATTCAAATGTCTGAATCAGCTATCCATTAAGTTCTGCAGACGTCTGCAGGTGACCCTTTCCTTCAGCCCATTGTGATGAAGCAGGCAAAGATCTGAAACCTGCAGAACATGGACTCTGGAAATCACCAATGCACTGAACACCGGTTTACAAGTAGATGTTAGACGGGAGTGTGTGAGTGACAGAGGGGAGTAGGTGTGGGTAGCCATAAATGTTACTCAAGAGTAGCACTATTTCAACACATTTTTACTCAAGTAAAAGTAAAAGGTTGTCAGCCAAGACATTACTCCAGTAAGAGTAAAAAAGTATTCAGTAAGAAAGCTACTCAAGTACTGAGTAACTAATCCTAAAAGCTGATAATTTAATATTTAAAAATTAGGTAATCGAACAGACAAAAATATAAAGTCATGTGCAAATTCTGGTATTTTAAAGACAAAAGATACACTGAAGATTAAACGTCAAAGCAATACTTACACCAGTTAATGTATATTTATAGTATATTACAACAGTGCAACGTATTTCTAGTGACAATATCTTATGTTTGCTGTACATTAATTTGACCTCCAAACGGCTCAATGAATTCAGCAGACAGAAAATAACATTAAAATAAGAAAACTTGTGCATAAGCAAAAAGTCTAATTTTAACATGAACTCTAGGTTTCTGTCTTTCTGGTGCATTTTTGGTCAACACAAGTATGTTCTTTAATCATGAAGTTACTCGCAGCATGTACAGTAGCCAGAAATTTTACTCAAGTTAGAGTAGTGATACATACTTGAGTAAAAATATTACTCTAGTAAAAGTAAAAAGTACAGCTCAGTAAAACTACTCCTAAAAGTACATTTTGTTCAAAAGGTTACTCAAGTAAATGTAACTAGTTACTACCCACCTCTGATCGCTTGTAAATAATGTTATTAATTAAATACGCTGATCTATAGCAACTTTAAGAGGCTCTTATCAGAACATTTACTCACGTCAATCAACTCTGCGGTCACATCTGAGCAATTGGCAGGTTTAGCGTCCGCTTCAGTGAACACCAACATTCATACTGTATTCCCAGCAACTTTCCAGTCTTTTCCCTATTGGACTAATTTTTTTTTTTTTTTTTCGCCTTTTTTTGTGACTATTAGAGATTGAAAAATTCCACTGCAACTCAATATACTTTCCTTGAAAAATGGCCAATGTTTAGAAATAGACTACTGGTTAATTTCTAATAATCTCCTGAAAAATATTGCCAAGTGTGAAATATCCTAACTGATCACTGTCCTTGTCTACCTCCTTGACCAAAGAGGGACCTCAAATATTAATTTGCAAATTCAACAACAATCTTTTATATATTAACATTTTTTGTGATGACGTAAAACTCTTACTTGGAGAAGTTGACCAGCTGGAAATGACAAGCTTGAGCAAGTGAGAGTGGTTAAAATTCAAAGTTAAACAGGAGGCAATCGAAATAAGCAAATACTCCACTAAACAGAAAAGATATGAACAAAACGTTATTGAGTCCATAAATAAATTATGTAGCAAACAGAATTTAACATCTTTTTGGAAGATAATATTTACCCACAACTTCTCTCCCCACAAGTCAACATTATGGAACAATAGAGTCATAACTGTTAATAGAAAGTCTATATTTTTTAGAAATTGGCTTGAGTGTTGTATGCTATTCATATCTGATTTATGGGCTCAGATGGCAGTTTGCTAGATTTTATGTCATTTTCAAAGAAATATAATTCAGACTGTACACAAAAAATACAAGCTAGTTTGTAAGGCTATTTCCAGTCTTACGGGGGAAATGTTTTTTTCAAAACATGTGAAGTGGCCTGTCTCCCCAAAAAAATCAAAGAAACACATTTCAAAATAATTAATAACATATGCAGAATTTCCAGGAATTAAATTTGATTTAGACATGTTCCTTTTGTGACTCAGCAGATAAAACAATTCAGCATTTTTTTTCTTTTCATGCCAGCCAATTTCTGGTTGCACATACTCAGCTGGTTATAACTAATAATCAGGAATATCTCTGATTTCGAATTATCCCATATATTGTTTTATATGGACATCTTTCGTTAATTTCTATCCGACCTGACCAATATTGTTATTCTTTTGGGGAAATATCATATACATTGTAGCCAGTGGAGGAATATATTGCCATAATTCACAAGCTTTATCAGTGATTTTAAAGAAAACTTTATTTCAAGTGTCAAAAGTCTAATATTTCTTTAAAGATTTATGAAAATATCACCTTCTTTTTACTATTTTAATTAAGTTGTCATGTAGCGACGCTCGCATGTTGGTATTTTGTCTCGTGTTCAAATGTAAAACGTGAAATTTATGTAGCCCTACCCACTTCTTTTTTTATTGTCATGTTGTTATAGGAATCACTTTTTTCTTTCTTTTGGTTGTTGACATGTATCCTCATCTAGAGTTTTTGTATTATATAAGTTATTAATAAAGTATTAAAAAATAGAGCTCTTAATGTCGAGTCTTGTCGACCCCGTGAAAGGTCAAGGAGCAGGAGCTAGAAACAGGAGTTAGAAGCTATTATTAAGGGTATTCGGATGGAGCCCCACAGATTATCACAGACATGCGGAACGTTTGTTAACTTGTTTCCTAACGACGGAACAAACCGTGACACAAGCGCCATCAAGTAGAACGTAAACCAACAATACTTCCGTTATGTGATTTCAAAATAAAGGATTCTTGTTTCGGAATCTGTGTGTTTTTCCAAATTTCCACTGTTCAACCGAGACGGAAATGAAGCCGTTTGCGGCTCATGTCTGGTACCGTCTGCGGGGAAATGTTACTGCCAATCCGGAGGAGGAACGCGGTCGCCATTTATCAAGTAAACTTGAACTTCCGGTAGTTCCGACGAGCCTGACCCCACGTGGTCTGCAACAACAGCGGCAGCTGTAGCCGAAAGAGGAAAGCTGCAGTCGACCAGGCTGCTTCATACAACATATAGAATAGAGTCGGGGTTGGAAATGTTAAGATGGTTGGAAAAGTGAAACATGTCCGCCAGAAGCTCCACCAAGAGGCGGTGAAGCTCCACACCCCCCACGGCGTCAGTCAGCCCGGCGGGACCGAGCTGTCCCACAGCCGTCTGGAGCTCCACAACAGACCGGTGGACAAAGAACCGACCCCCTCCAAAGAGGAAAGACAGGTCAGAGACACACGGTCATCGGTCAGGATGGTTTTAGTGATGGTACCACAGCTCAGAGCGTTTGACTCTAAAACGTAGCAATTCAGTGAAAGGTAACTGACCTGCACTGCAAAAAGGGAACTAAAAGTACAACGTTCTTGAAACGAGTGCCTTTGTCCTCGATTTTAGCAGGTAAATAAGATTATCTGCCAATGGAATAAGTATTTGACTACCAAAATAAGATAATTTGATATACTGAAATTGAAATAAGATGACGGAGATGAGCTGTTCCTAATTTAGGTGCCAAAAATCGTATTCCATTGGCAAATCATTTCATCTTTTCTGCTCAAATCAAGGACAAATGCACTCATTTCACGACATTTTGACTTTTCGTTCCCTTTTTTGCAGCGTGTGAGTAACGTATAGACCACGTTTAACGTGTGCTTTACGCTTCCCAGGTTGTTTCTCAGAGCTCCTTTCCTTCTGGGGTATTCGCTACAACCAAGATATCCGCAGAGTCTCTGGTCCAAACACTCAGCTTTGAGGAACTCCCACAAGTCCAGCCCACCAACACGGGTAAGAGTCTTAAGCCTGTTAACCTCCACAGACCTCAACAGATTTAATGTAACAGGCCAACAGAGCGTGCTTCATAACTGATGGGTAAGGAAAAACGCTGCGTAGTTTTTATATGTACAGCGTTTTCAGCATTTTTTCCTGATAGCCCTAACCTTCAGAAGTACCCTTCTTAGTAAAGAGTCTAGCTTTGGTCATGTTTTTGTTAAATTTTGTTAATAAACCATCAGCATCCCAAAAGCCCACGCAACACAGCAGGGAGGAAGTTCAATTCATTAGCGATGCACCGATCCCATACCCGGATCAGGTATCGGCTCCGATATTTACTAATTAGCTGGATCAGATTTTGGATGAATGACGCTGATCCAATATTTGGATCCAGTTACTTTATTTATATATATATATATATATATATATATATATATATATATATATATATATATATATATATATATATATATCAAACGCAACAACACAGTTAAAGCGATCTTGTCAGTTCAGTTCTATGTTTGCAACCCTGAACACACCGTGGCCCCTAAAGGAAGCGCGGTGGTGGCGACGGAGATGCCGTGGGGATGCTTCGGAGTGGACGGGAAGGCTGCTGGACGATCTTGGAGGAAAACCTGCTACGATGCTGCGACGCCCTCATTGAAAGGATATTCTGACGGCCCGTTTTCAGTCGCCTTTGTGGGGGGGGGGGGGGGGGGGGTTTGCAAACCTTGGTGCTGGTGCCTGCTTTGAATCTAGACATCACCTGTGTGTTCTTGGCGTTCCTCCATCACTTTGAATCGTCTTGTTGCTGAAACGTGCTTCTTAAACAATCTTGCCTCGCCTCAGCACCCCAGCTGTGGCCATGGGAATGATGAATAGCGACAACCTAGTGCGGTCAAACGTGTTTGCATGGAATCACATCCCATGAATGCTCTGACTGGACGGAACCAGCAGGGGGCGCCAGCAGACTGGTCATTGACCATAGCAGGCCTGAGCATTATTTGAGGAGTGCCTGGTGTGTTGTGGCTGCACACCAGATAATTCCCACGTAGTCTTCTTCTCAGTTGACATGAATTGATGATGACTGATTACTCTCAGGTTGTTTGTTCCAAACTACCAGGATAAAAAAAACAAAACAAGGTCAGCTCCTTTCTACAGTGAGACCATCTCTCGGATCCTTACAGGTGGAGCCGTTTCCACGGCAGGAACCAGGTTCGTCCTCATCAGTGATCTGAGCAAAATCCTCCGATCTCATTGTAAGGTGGTCTGTTAAAAAAAAAAACTCAGTGTGCTGTTTTCCTGAACCAGAACACGTGGTTCTACCAGGTTAAACCAGGTCGAGGTGTCCGGTTCAGCTTGGATCAGTCCTGGTTATCCGAGCTCACCACACGCTGTGAAACGGTCCGGACAGGAAGTGCTGGAGTGATGCTTACCTTAATGTGTAGTTACCTCTTTAATTTGTGTCATTCTCTTGCCATTGAAACTAATCCAAGATTGGGGAAGGGAGGGGTCGTCGGCTTGTGTCCATTCAGCCATAATCACAGCAGCTATCCATTTCATCTAACAGTAGAAAGCTGATTCTCCTCATGGGACCCCCGTGGGGGTAACCCCCCTCCCCATGCTTGTCTTGTGTGAGGAAGCTTCTGTAGTCAGCATCTGATTCTTATCTCGGCCTGTTCTCTGGCTGCAAACACTGCTGTTGTTTGGTTCTGTGGTGGCAGATAAGAGCCCAGCAGGACCTCCGAGGCTTTCATGATCTTGCGCTACCTTCTGAAACTATTCCTACCTCTACAGCTCTGGGTTTTTAACAGCTAAACATCTGAAAAGTGTGCCGGGCATTTTATGTCCAGCTCCTTTTAGCCCTGACCTAGTGTCCTACAGGGTGGAGGACGGTGGAGTGTAAAGACCTCGGGGTGCATCGGTGGTTCACGGTGGTGGCAGCACAGGGGTTAAAGTTCTCTGTCGCTGCAACGGATTTCCGTCATTTGGAAAATAAGCGCAAAATGATCCGTGTAGACTTTTTATTCAAGATTTTAAACAGAAGCTGCGCTCAACCAATGAAATATGGCAGAGCCAGGACATTAGCCAATCAGAAAGAGAGTAGGGCAGAGATCTGCCAGTCTGCGGTTTATCTGTATTCAATCATTTTAACTTTTGGAAGAACATCTCAAACTGACCACAGATGGTATGAATGAAAGTAGCGGTGGTCAAAGATTTTCTTTGGATTTATGTAAACCAGCATGTCAAAAAGTTCAGCGGATAGAACAGCTGACAACATAAGTTTGTCTGTCACTGCTCTTGCAGTTAATTAATGAGTTATTTCCGCCTGTGGCCTCGTCGCCTGTCAGCGTTTATTACCTCGCTTCCAGTAACTTAGCTGATAAACGCAGCGACTAACCAGGGATCTCGCCGTGATTCACTGTTATGTTTTATTTAAAACTGAAAGAGTAACGCTCTAGCTTGGCTAATTTAGCATGACGCGCTTTTTTTTTTGAAGACGAAGAAGAAGGGTCGGAATGTGAAACGATGTCCCGGTTTGACTGGGTCTGATTTGGGAAAAGTAAAAAACAAAAACAAAAAAAAAAAAACCATCATAAATATTATTCCACCTGCGCTTTTCTGTAACAAACAGGGCAGTCAAACTTTTTTAAAGTAGCAGGCCGCACACTATCAAGTAGGAGGGTGCACTATATGCCGGTGCTCGAGCCCCGGAGGGGAGAATTTTGAAAAATAGAGTCTCCCTGATATATTTTGGAAGCTTTCAAGACAGGTGATTATTTAAACAATAGAGTCAGAGTGCATGTTTTAAATTGAATAAAAGGCAAAAAAATGTGAATGATCAATTCTTCAAAAACATTTCTTTTTTATTATTATTCTTAAAACATTATTTTTTTTCACATGATGTTATCATCATGTTTTAACAAGGTAAGGTAATCTCCATTTGCATAAAAGTTGTTTAATTTGAATTACTAGCACCACATAAAACAGATCAGATTAGGTGAGGTCTATTCATCTTATTATTATTATTATTATTATTCACAGTTCTGTTCTAAAAACGATCGTAACATTTCTTCATGAACCAAGTCGAATTTTTATGATAAAAATACAGGGTTGGAATGTGAAATTGAATTTACATGTTGAATTTATTTCAGTCATATCGCTCTTTTCTAAATCTCTTATCTCAGTTTAATTTCACTTGCACTCATCACACGATATCATATCATCGGCGAGGATTCTAGAGACGAACACAAAATGCATCCCCTGAAAAACTTTGATAATTTGCTGCTGTAAAATTCTATTTTATTATATGTAATATAGATTTTTCAGAATAAAAAGCTAACAGATGTGCATAATCAAAAAATATCAGAAATACAATTATAGAGCATTCAGTATTGTAAGAAAGCCCACGCTGTTTCTGGATAAATACATTATTGTATGAGTTAAGGTTTATTCCGTTTTATGCCTCTTTCCTTGTAAGTTTGAAATGTCCCATGCTCCTGAATGCACCATAGCTTTCTGACGCTCGTGAATGCATCACACTGGTCTATGAACGCGGTGCTGTGCACGTTTGATCTTCGCTTAAAAAGCTTTGCAGTTTCAAAACTCACGTCGGCTCTCACAGTTTTATTGCACTTTTCGGCATAACACCGGTCTGTGTTTTGATCGGAAAAGTAGCATCTCGGTTGGAACCAGGAACCCAATCACTCGTTAATGTTGCTCTCAGTGGAGACAGATGCTAAGCTGATTTTTGGGATGTATAATCGGGGAAAAGTAGGCGGCGGCAGGAGCTGCTATAGACGGCGATTTGCCGCCGTTGACCGGCTACTTTTGACTGCCCTGAACAAAGAAGGCAGAGCTGCAGTCAGAGCGGCTGTCAGTAAATAAGCAGCAGTTCCACCTCATGAGCAGCTGAACCAGGACAATTGTTAAATAAAATGACAAGGATTTTGATGCATACAGATTATTAAGGAAACTAAATAAAACAAATAAACTGCAGCTACAACATGGACTGGAGAACGGGTTCTAACTGTGTGAGACCAAAGAAAAGGGATTCGCAGAGAGTTTTTGTAGTTTATTTGTTATTTTTACATGGAGTGGAGCGCGATGTGAAGCGACACTGTAGGAGCGAGTCGCACCAGAAACGTGTGAAAAAGCCTCATGTGGATCTATGGTCTCATTGACACAGAGTCCATCCTGGACATATCACTAGGCTAAAATATAACCGTTTTTATAAACTTCAAAAAAGTTAATGCCTTTTCATAAACTCATGAGTTGTGATAATTAATTGGTGAGAAATATCTGGCAAAGCAGAGACTGATTATTGTAATGTACAATCTGTGTCAAATTAAACTGTATGATGTCATGATGGTGTTGGTGATGTGTCCCTCTTTGTCCGTGGCTGTTGTTGGCCTTGTATGATCATAGAATTGATTTATATCGAATGTGATAGTGTAATTGTAAAGTGAAAACGTGAGTGGACAGTGGACCAGTTTGGCAAAAATGCGAAGGAAGAACTTGCTTGATGCTGTAAATATGAAAGTTAACCAGGTGATGTTATGGATGTGGAAAGTGAAGGAGATTATGCAGAGGGCTGTTCTTGATGGTGGCATGGCTCTGAAGCTGGAAGGTGGGAGAGATACAGGACTTGTCAATGGAACTACCAGATTTGGTTAAAGTGGACTTTGCACAATAAGCAAATGAGGTTATTAAGGTGGCATGACGTCCACGGCCCAGGAATATATGGGCTGACTAGAAAAAATTTCAGTCAAATTGATTATTTTTGCTTTAACCCCTGTGGTAGCATCATGCTGTGGGGAAGCTGATGAAATGTAGGGGAGTTGCTGTGTTTATAATTAGGGTTCCAAGCCCGCAGCGCAGGCGAACGGCTATGCCGTTCGTCTGCTCTGTGAGCAGAGAACCCTATTGTTTTTCGTGTGTTTTTAAATTATTTATTATTATTATTATTATTACGTATGCCGTTCGTCTGCTCTGTGAGCAGAGAACCCTATTGTTTTTCGTGTGTTTTTAAATTATTTATTATTATTATTATTACGGCTAAAACGCGTTGGGCGGCCCATGCGGATTTGTAACGAATCAATAGGATCAGGTATCTAAGTACAGAATGTGCGCCTCTACTCAAACCCAGAAATTCAGACCCCTCAACAACTAGGGGGCGCTATAATAAAGGACAACGCGTTTACGCCTGTAACCACCAAACTACTGGTCCTACACTCAAAAACTTGATGGCACTTTGTTTATTGGATGATTCAGCAAAATAAAGTGAATTGGGACACCCTTCGTTTCCCAGCTAGTTTTCGCGCTACATGGCTACAAAGCTTAAACCTTTCTAGTTAAACTCCTCCTACATATTTTGTGCAATCTGCGTAAAACTCCATATATAACCATGTAATGGACAAATAAAAAAGTTAACGCGGCGGATTTTTGAATTTTGACTTTTTCGAAAAGTAACGCTAAAATAAGTGATTGTTAGCTAGCTAGCTCTAAATGTAATTGCTGATTATTGTAAAACCATAACAGATTTTGACATGTCCTTCATAACCCATAGTCCAAATAAGATTTTGCACATGTGACCCGCCTTTGAGGATCGTCCATCACTAGGGGGCGCTGTGATGTCAAGAAATCTACTACGCAAGAATGGCTGATCGGATTTTTACAAAAACTTCTTCATTCCCTTCCAGACATTGCCCTTAACTAAAGTATTAAATATAGTATTTATTGAAACAAGTGGGCGGGGGCTATTTCCAAAAGTGTGGAAAAAAACTGGAAAACTTCAAAAATTCACCAAAAATCACTTGTGTGGTGTAACAAGCTCGGATTTTCAGGATGTATTCCTTGAATAAGGTGCAACAATTCTCTCACTGCATGTATTCCAGTTTTTGAAAGTTGCACACTCTGATTTTTTAAAAGTTTGTAAAATGGAGAAATCAATGTATTTTCCACAAATATTGGTCAATCCCAATAAAAATGGCCTCTATCTGTAAAGCACAGCCAGAATAACCATGTCTTTCAGTTTGGTAAAAATCCAGGCGATTTTGACCAATTTACAAGATTTTAAAAATTAATGATACAAGATTATAAAGTTTAATATTTTTTTTCTCTGAATCCATTTTTTTAATGACCATCAAAAAAATCGTGTGGTTAGATAAAACACTCTTGGACATTCATGAATATTTTCAGAATTTTAGAGCAAACCGTTGAATTTTAAGAAATTTATGAAGTTTGTGATCAATTTACAGCTCTCATCATCGAGAGCTCTGCCATCCAGAACTGTGAACAGGGCGGCCATTATGCCCATATTTGGGCACATCACCGGAAGTGACGTCACATCCTGTGTTTTTTCTAAGCGGAGCAGAGACTTGAAATGGGAGGATAGCTTTTAGAGTTTTGAGAAGAACACATAATTTAAAAAATTTAATTGAATATAAAAAAGATCAAGCAGAAGCAAGGAAAGTTATTTAGAAGGCAAAGAAGACAAAATGGAGAGATTTTTGTGATTCAATAGGCAGAACAACTTCTATAGCTGAGGTATGGGGAATGATTAAGAAAATGAAGGGAAATAGATCAGAGAGAACATATCCAGTTCTAAAACATGAAGAAGGAACAGCATTAACAAATGAATAAAAAGTAATGGCAAGAACATTTGCAAAGATCCATAGTTCAGATATGGATCAGACTTATTCGAAAAGTAACGCTATAATATAATATGGATAGATAGATAGATAGACTTAGAGAGAATTAGAAAACTTTATTTGTCATTTTGTATGCACAGAGTGCGTACAGAACGAAATTCTGTTGCATACAGCTTGTAAATTGCAGTAAAATAAATTACAGTATAAGGTGCAACAGTGATTTGAAGTAAACAATTGAAATGCAAACAAATCAGGAGAAGTCACAGTGTACAGGTGTGTATTTTTAAAAAACATTTGTATATGCAGAATTGATTGTGCAGAGGGCAATTTGTGCAAGAATACAGCTTGTAAATTACAGTCAATTTAAATTACAGTATAAGGTGCAGCAGTGATTTAAAAGTAAACAATTGAAGTGTAAACAATGCATGAGAAAGTCACAGTGTACAGATAAGTATTTTTAAAACCATTTGTATGTACTGAATTGATTGTGCAAAGGGCATTTGTGCGAGAATGCATTTAGAAACTGAGAGTTCGACAGCATTTGTAATGCTAGTTGGAGATGCAATGATGCAAAATGAGCAAATATGCGAATGTTGTGCAAAGTTTATGGGTTATAGTTATAGATAGCAGTGACATGCATTCAGGGGAGGCAATCATGGAAAGAAAGAAAATATAGAATAATGATAACAATATATATTGTGATTCACTCAGTCATTTGTAATAATAATTGTTTTTTTAATCTAATTTCCTTATTTTTTTATGATATTCTCTTTAAAATCGAAGACTTTTGGCTATTTTAAACGTAAATCCTTGGTGGTGCTTGATAGTGAAGCGCCACCAAGCCAGCGATCTTGGTCTCCCCAGGGATTGCGCAATCCCATGTTAACTGCGCTGACTTCCATTCCGTGAATGCATCTTCCTGTCTCTAGATCATAAATTCAATTGTTCAAACACTGATGAACTGATTTTCCACAATTTAATATATGTGGATTACGAATTCTGTTTTGGTCATTAAACTATGTATTTTCGTGTGCTGCTGGGCGATCATAAAAGCCAAAGAGCTGGTTGTATGTGAGGCCGGCAGTTCCTTAGCCTCTAGGCAGGGGGCGCTCAAGGGGCACCGCTCTTATCCCAAAATAGTAGAGTCAAAGCAAGTTATGGATGTGTTATTAGCGAGTTTTGCTAAACAAGTAAAGCACTAAAAAGACTCTAAACATACAGCTGGAACAGGACTGATAAGGGAAGGCTTTCCTCCCTGGCAGTGAGCTCCACTGAGACTGAGAAACTTTTAAAACTGAAGAAGATAAAAAGAACTTTTACCGGAAAATTATGATATTTTTGTTCAGAAAGAGCTGCGCATGGACTTCATTTCTAAGTAGAGGTAAGACAGCGATTATTATTCATGTTTTGTTTTTGTAATGAAATGTGCATAATGTTGGTTAGTTTTTGAATGTGTTACAAATGTAGAAATCCATCATAACTCATAAACTGCTACCAATCAAATGACAAATAATTTAGTTTTATTTATTTTTTGAACAAATAATCAATATTTTTTCCATGTCTCTTGGTTAATTGATTTGGCTCAACCAGTCTCCTTCAGCACTTTGCAATGAGTCTACTCATTGAGTGAGTATATATATTTGTAAATCTGACTGATGATGTCAGTGCTTCACCAGCTATGAACCCTACCGCACGTCACTGATAGATAGATATATCTATCAACATCTGCATACCTTGATTCAAATGAAACGATTTTAGTCTTATTTAACACTACAAGCTACAAGGATAAGAAGATAATATCTTGGTTGAACTTAAAATAAAAAGGTATAAGTTACAGGAAACATGTAATTCATATATTATGAGTTGTCATGAAAAGGAGTAATAGCATTAATGGTTTAAAGGGTCACTGTAAATGAAGAACATTCATTATTTATATATATATATATATATATATATATATATATATATATATATATATATATATATATATATATATATATATATATATATATATATATATATATATATATATATATATATATATATATAAGGGGAACAGTTCATGGTGGGGGTTTGAGGGTCTCTGTTGATGCTATGGGCTGGGAACATGCAGCGCTGGGATGAAATGTCCTTAATGGAGGAAAGAGGAGCCCCTATGATCCCTTCTGCTGTCCCCACCACTCTCCTCATTTACCACCAGTCGGAGGTGCTGCAGCCTCCACACCACACAGAGAGACAGCTGGTCAGAATGCTCTCTATGGTACTTCTGTAGAAGGTTGTGAGAATGTGTGGGGACAGGTGGGCTCTCCTCATCCTCTGCAGGAAGTACAAGCGCTTCTGTGCCCTCTTTACCAGTGACGTGGTGTTCACAGACCAGGTGAGGTTGACCGTGATGTGCACCCCCAGGAACTTGGTGCTGCTAACCACCTGATGTGATGTGATTGGGGGTGAACCTGGGGGTGCAGTCGTGTGTCATCAGAGTAAACAGCAAGGGGCTCCGGATGCAGCCCTGAGGGGAGCCCGTGCTGAGGGTGATGACATCAGAGCTGGTCTGTCAGACCCGGACCGACAGTGCTCAGGAGGTGAGGAAGTGGTGAAGGGGTGTGCTGAAGCCCAGATGTTCCAGTTTTTCCACCAGATGCTGTGGGATTGAACGCTGAAGTCCAGGAACATGCTCAAAGGGGGCGGTGCCCGGGCTTGGAACCCGTTAATAACTGCTTGCAGTTCTAGTTTTTCTCTTGGGGTTTCGCTGACCTCGTAGCGTGGGTCCCTGCATAACCCCCCGGGCCCAGGGCAGCCGCACCCTCTGCCCGATATCGGGCCGATATTAACAGCCGACATTTATTCCCATCTAGTTGTGTCTCAGGAGGGAGAGGGGGTCTGTGATGTGGTTTTTGTTCGGTCATGTGACACCGATGCATCGCAGACAGCGTTCTGGGGTTTCTAAACGAAGCAGAGATGCAATCTCAGCGGCGTCGTCGTTCTTCATAGTGTTGAAAGACGTCTGCCTGTGCTGTCGGGCTAGATGCAGACCTATGATTGGGCGGGTGGGGGGGTAAACAAAACCAGGACGCACACCTGTAACAGGCTGGTGTGCCGCCAACCTCCAGTTGACGCTACAGTGTAACTGTGATTGTGTTCCACAGGGCCAGGGGAGAAAAGACTCAAGCCAAAGAAGGAGAAGATGAAGGAACGGAGAGAAAGGTGGCTCAGCAGTAAGTTCCTCACCCCCTGAGGAGGAACGTGTCCACATTCGACATGTTCCCCCACAGAAAAAAAACACACCAATCCACCATGTTTGGATATCTGTATTCATTCATCTAGGCAGAATTCAGGTAGAAATACTATAGCTATGTTTTATTTGCTAAATTGCTGAGGGGCATCGTCTTGTTGGAAGACCCGTTTGATTTAACCCCTAAGCTTTAACTTCTTGGCTGATGTCTTAACACTTTGCTTCAATAAAAGGTTCTTTCCTCCTGATGCTGTCTATCTCATGAAGCACACCAGTCCCTCCTTCCTCTTGTCCACAGTTCTGATGTGTGAAAGCCACAGAAAACCCGAGGAAGATGTGTTTAACAAAACCTGGCAGCCATTTTGGAGCAGGATGAACCACAGATTCAATCTGAACAACCAGATATCACCGAGATGTTAGCACTTGTGTGTGTGATAAGTCTGCTTGCCTGACTGGGCTTTGGGCTCTGGACCATTCTTGATAAGATAAGATAGGCTTTATTGATCTCACAGTGGAGAAATTCACTTGTCACACATCGGCTTAAACAAAAAAACAAAAGAAGGTGCCAAAAGGAGGAAAAGGTGCATGTTGGGTCTAATTATTACCGCTCTCTAACTGCGCCGCCATCATCTCTAGTAATTGATATGAAGCCTGTAATCGAAGCCTTCTGCTTAGCCAATCAATTCATCCGTAACACAACACGCGGCTTCTTGGCGCGTATAATTAGGCGCTAATGGCCGCTGCCTCAGACCTGCAGAAACCCGAGCCCGGCTCCACAGAGGATGCTCCTCCACAATTAGGAGGCAATTAGAAGGCCAGCTTGTTCCAGGTTTCCTCATTCTACACAGAACGAAAGTCTGGCTCCTGGTGTGTGTGACGGTCCGGACTGAAACACGGGACTGATGCTGAGAAATGTATTTCTACACATGATAGGAATTTGTCTCGTAAGATAAGATAGTCTTTATTGATCGGAGGTTTGAAGTGCAGAGAGTGAAAAGGAACGGTGAGAGGACAGTCCCCTGTGGTGGTCCTGTGCTGCTGACTACCTGTTCAGACACACAACCCTTCAGTTTAACACACCATGGTCTGTTTGTCAGGTACCCTCTGATCCTTGAGACCTCCACCCGGATGATTTGGAGGTTCTGACAACCAATCAGACTGCTTTGTGTTAAGTGCAATGGGGAAATCAAAGAACATGACCCTCACAGGACCGCCTGCTTTATGCAGATGACAGTTGGTTTATTGAAGCATGTGTTTGATGGTATCTTACATAGGGCTGGACGATAATTCAATAACAATATATATCGATCGATAGACGTGTGGCGCGATAGGAAAAAAAAGGGTCGATAAAACTTCAATATAAAAACAGTTTTCCTTCCTTCCTTTCAGCCTATCATATTAGTTGATGCTACAGTCACTACTTCCTCTCGACCAATCGTAATCGCGGACCCATGCACGCCGTCACAGCTGTGTAGCCCCGCGCGACACCGCGGATATGCTGCTGTTGTCTGCAGTTGAAAAACCTGGCTTCAAACAATTACTCGCCACTCTTAATCCGCGATATAAAGTTCCAGGACACAAGTTTTTCTCTAACAGCGCTCCCTAAATTGTGCAACTAGTGCAGAGAATCAGTGCAAAATGAGCTGCAGTCTGTGTCCTCCTTACACGCCACAACCCCGGACCTCAGCCCTACGTCAGCCTCTCAGTTATGAAACCTGAGAAGTAAATAGTGTACTATTCCCACCTAAATAGGCTATTTTATTTATTTATTTGGTTTATTTATTTTGGTCATTTTACTGGTCACTATAGTTTATTCTTTATCATTATTTAATAACATAACTCAGGTCTCTTAAGTTATTTAAAAAAAAAAAAAATTCTGTTATGGTTAAAAAAAGTTGGTTAAATAAAGATTTAATTGAAATTCTGTGTTTTTGTTCTTTATTAAAATTAAACCATTTAGCAATATCAAAAAAATGTCCAGGCAGAGCTGCACATAAAATATGGTTTTAAATATTTTCAATAATTATCGATATCGATCAATATGGATTTTTTTTTTATCGATAAGCTTTTTTTTCTATATCGTCCAGCCCTAATCTTACATTTGCATCATAACAAATGTCCAGAAGTAAAAAGGTATCATTAGCATCGCAAATAATGTTATAATTGTCCAAAAAAAACAAAAAAAAACAACTGTTTTCCTCCCCAAAGAGAAGAACCATAGGGTTTTAAGAAGAATATATCAAGATTGAGAATTGACACGCTGCCCTGCCTTATGCATGTAACAGAAAACTGTATAATATGATCCCAGTCTGTGGAATAAAAGATGATAAATCTGACATCAGTATGAAGGCATTGAGCACAGAAAGTCAGAGGGTCCAGGACACGACGGTCACATCAGCAACACCGACTTCTTTCTGATGTCTTGGCTAAACAAGCTAGTCTGTCTGACACGAAGAGGTTTAACAGGCTTCGTTTGCTCCCGCAGAGATCAGCTCCATCAGACAGGCCAAGGAGCAGCAGGCGGCGGAGGCCCGGCGGCAGGCCACGCCCGTTGTGGGCGACCTGAAGCCGCTGGTGGACGCCCTGCCGGAGCTCTGCCAGCTCATCCAGCCCCCGGCGGCTTTGGGGTCCCGCCGCAAGACGAGGAAGAACAAAACGTAAGCCCTAGAGAGCCCCCTCTGACCTCTGACCTCTGACCTTGAGTTTCAAAGTGTGAGAAAACAACACAAGGCGGTGCCTCAATCTGACGTGCAAGGACGCATTAAATCTGAAAAGTGTGGCATGCATTTTGGTCTGTAATGTTCCCTGTATCAGTACAATTCAATTTTCAATTCAATTTATTTATATAGCGCCAAATCATGAAACATGTTCAGGGTGAAGTCTTGTGCAGCCTCCAACAGCATGTCTGCCTTGTATTTGGCTCTGTCCAGCTTCCCCACAGCACAATGCTGCCACCACCTTGTAAAAAAATATATATTTTTAGGTTTAACCAGCAGGAAGCTAATCATCAGTATTGCTTTTTTATGTTTATGCCTGTCTTTGTGTGGTGTTTGTGAGTCGCCGTGGTAACGCGGCCCTCGTTTCTCCCGTTTCAGGCCGATGAGGAGGCCCGAGCCGACGGACTTCAGTCAGATGAAGCAGTCCCAGAAGCGCAAACTGCTGTAAGCGTCTCCTCCGCCGTCTGACGAGCGGCGCGCGCGCTGAGGCTGAACCTGTTCTCTGCTTTCACAGGGAAACCGAGAGCAGCCGCTTCACAGACGCAGTCCGGACGCTCTCCGGCACACAGAACCCGCTGGCTGACATCGGGGAGCAGCTGAGGAAGAGGATGAAGCAAGAGGAAGAGCAGGGTCCCAGTTAGTGGCGGGTGGACTCTCGGACAGGAAAAGCAGGAGAAGCCGATGACTGTAACCTGCGGCTTCCCACCGTGACTCAGAGTATTTTTAATAAATAAGTTTCTGTCGTCGTCCACACGCAGCTCAGAGCCGCCGCGGTCCTCTTTCTTTCTGCTTAACTTCTGTCAGTCTCAAAGGCCGGTCCTCCAGCTGCTGGAACCGTCAACATCAACAGGGATGTTCAGCATCCGAATCCTTTCTTCTGGAAGTGTCGGGTTGTGTGATCCTTTTCATGGCTGGAAGCTCTAAGAACCTGAGCTGCTGTGGTGCGGCTGGTGAGCTGTGGTCAGATCAGAGGTAAGACGAAGCTGATCAATAGGCGCTGCTGTGCTCGTGTGGACCCATTAGTGTTCATTAATAATGGATCCTACGGGAAGAGCACAGGGTCAAATTAAGTCATCAGAGCTCTGTGTTACCGGTGGGGACCAAACACTGAATTTTGCTCTTTTTCAGCTGATTGATGTGAACATGGGCATCTTTATTTTGGTCTCTTCAGGGCCGTGAGTAGTGAGTGTTGTTCTGGTGGTGGTGTATTATCAGCCAACCGTTAAATCATGGGCCGTCTCTGTGTTCTGCCTGTAAGCCCAGCATTTTAAATAAAGCTAAAGTGTCACGTGTTATATTCTCCTGAAAGTATATGGCGTTGAGAGGTTTGATGCCTCTGTAAAAACAGGTGGAGTTTCTCGTGTCTTCCCGGAGGGGGAGCTCTGCCGCTCATTTCATAAAGCGAAGCTTCAACGGAAGCGTGATCATTTTGGATCATCATGACGCTAAGCAACCTGACTCTAGCCAGATTGATATCGCTCCGCCTAGCTTCACTCACATCCATCTGGGACATCTTCCATAGAGAGTGATTTCTCCAACCAATTTTATTGTCCGGCCAATCAGGACGCAGGGCTGGAGTTTCATAGATGTGACGTAGTGGAGAAGCGACCGTGAGACTGATTCAGACAATGGCGGCTCGCATCGAGGAAGCAAGCGTTAGCATTGATGCTATTTCTTCCGTGTTTGTTTCATTAAAAGAACATCAGAGACCGGCTCTGAAGGCTTTTGTTGGTGGAAACGATGTTTTCGCCCTTCTCCCGACCGGATTTGGCAAGTTTTGTTTTCCGAGGCGCGCCCCTGGCGGAGCGGTTAGCGCTAACCATATTAGGAGGCGGTCGGCCCGGGATCAACTCCGACCCGCGGTGCTTTGCCGCCTGTCTTCCCCCCTCTTCCTGTCAGCTCACTGTCAATAAAACGCGTGCCACTAGAGCCGCAAACACACAAAAAAAGAAAAAAAGTTTTATTTTTTCCTGCGTCGCTCTCACAACGTCACGGGTTAGCTTCGGTGTGAGTGGTTGAAATAGCACGTCGATAAAGATGACAGACAAGTGGCTTATCCAATCATATGCAAGGATTTTTGATAAGGCCCAGCCTTCAGAAACGTCATTCCTATGGATCAGTCCCAGATGGATGTGAATGGAGCTAGGCGGAGCGAAATCCATATGGCTAGGGTCAGGTTAGACGCTAAGTTCAGTACAAATAAGAGGAACCCTGCCCCGCACTGTGAGGAACATCCATCCAGGCTCCATCCCTGCTGGAGAGCAGGCAAAACGGCTCATTTGAATGTGAATGTAGCTTTCATTGTGTTTCAGAGCGGCTTCCTCATTACCCCGCTGTAAAACTAGATGAACCTTATTCTACCTCTATCAAATTTACTTTTCCTGAGGTTTTGGGGGTATAATATGATCTGTTGTGTATCAAAGGACCTGCTCAGGGGCGGTCAGCTTTGTCTCCGCTCAAAAACCGTCAGATCAGCGAACAGTTTAGTTTTCTGCGTAGGGTATTTTCTACATAATTCATATTCTCCAGTCAGAGCACAGCATCCGGCCGTGAGCTGCTCTAGCATGTCTGACTGTTTCACTTGAGGAGAATGGCGGAGAAGGGAGCAGACGGCAGTCCCCGATCATCCTCCATGTATCGGATCCAATAGGAGCCAGACGCAGCTGCAACAGCGGTGCGCGAATATCCAATGTTCAACCTCGGGAGTTTTCGAACAAACGGATTTTGAAAAAAATAAAAGTTCTGTACCAACACGGAAGGTGGCGACCACCACAACGCTACCTGTAAGTTTATTTCATTTCTAAATGCTGTCAAATGTAAGGAAGGTGTGTCTGTAACTGCAGTGAGCCCCAGGTTAAAGCCTTTGGTCAGCTTGGCCGCGCCTGTCCGACAGCCTGCGACACAAACATGTCCACCTGCCATAACATTCTAATAAAGATTTTGTGACAGAGTGTTGCGCCAAGAAGGGAGGTGTGGGGGCGCGTTTGACAGGTTGTCCACATGCGGTTGTAGCCAATCAGAGTGAAGTCAATTTAGTAGAGCTGCCCACCATTACCCCAGCCAACCTGTTGGCTGAGGAGGGATATTTGGTCTGACAAAACAAGATGACGTTATTTTCTAAAGGAACTTCTTTGAAGAAATCACATATGCAGCAATATCAACTATGTCATGGCACCTTTAAGTCTTTGATCAATGTGCCGCTGACACGCCGACATGGATCTCTGCGGTCCTGACAGGAGGAGAGCTGGGTTTTCTGCGGTGCTTCCCGCCTGCTAGGCAGATTTAACCCGAGCTCATCTTATGACAAGTCCTGGACCCTGGAACTCAGATTTTCCTGTAAAACTGGGCTCTACAGATACACTCACTTTGAGTGCACTACGTCCGCTTGTGAACCTAAAAGTAGTAAGAGGTGTACGATGGGTCACTCTCCTCACACTCCCCCCTTCAGCCTACGACTTTTTTTGGCATCTTCCTAAATGTTTTGGTTCTGTAACATGAGGTTTTCAGTCTGTTTAGTGAAATGGATACCCTGCTTTCACGTGATGGTTGCGGAAACAGTAAAATGCATAAAAGTGAAGCCGGCAACGAGAATGTATTCGACTCAGACATTCTCTGTCCTATACAATTTAAATGGTCATTTTGTTTTTAAAATATATTACTAACCATATGAAATTATCACAGCAAACATGTTTCGTTCACTTCCAAACAGATTTCCGCTTCGGATGAGTTGCCTGTCTTGTAAAAAGCAGCTTTGTTCAGGGGCCACGTGTCACACTGACAGAGAGACCTACAGGAGGAGGGACTCGCCCAGGGCCCCATTCATGTTGGGACCGCCCCTGTGGGCAGGAGTTTTGGGTCTTTAAAAGTTAGATAGTCCTGCACTACTATTGTAAAGATCCTGTATAAATCGATAAGATCAATTAATTGATTTGATTGATTAATGAAAACTGTGTTCAGGTGAGTCAGAACATCCACATCCAAGGAAAGTCCTCTTGCTTCAAATACGGCAGTTCAGGTTCTTTTTTTTTTTCCAAGCTTATCTGCGGTCCAACCAGAATCTGCTGCTTCTACTGCTTCATCCTCCCACCCCTTTTCTCCTCCTCGCCACCCTGTCTCCTCCTCTGCGGTCCTCTGAGATGCGCCAGGCAACTCCTGGAGCGGAAAGGACTGACCGAGGGGAGCTGGGACCTCCGGGGCCCATCCACAGAGCGTCTGGACCCTGCTGCACACAGTAAGTAGCGAAGCCCGTCTCGCCTCCGGGTTCATCAGGCTGCATGTTTTGGTCCTGGTTCTGAAGCCTTTTGGTTGTCCGGGCTGTGCATTCTGACAGAATGGTGAAAATAGACTGAAAAACGAAGTCCTGAACGTGGACCTGCTGCAGCTCGGGTTCCGTCTAGGGGGTCTTAAACCGGGTTCTGTGCACTGCAAAAATGGATCTAAAAATAAGCAAAATGTTCTTAAACATAGTGTTTTTGTCCTTGATTTGAGCAGGTAAATACGATCATCTGCCAATGGAATGAGTACTTTGACTCTTAAATTAAGATAATTAGACATCCTGCACTTGAAATAAGATGATGGAGATGAATTTTTCCTATTTTAAGTGCAAAAATCTTATTCTATTGGCAGATCACCTTATTTACCTGCTCAAATCAAGGACAAATACACTAATTTTCAGAAAAGTTTACTAATTTTTAGCTCCGATTTTGCAGTGTGTTGGTCTGCCACAGAGAGAAAGGCCCGGCTGACTGAAACTTGTCCTGCTTCAGAATGTGAATTTGTGGCTTGATGAAACAACATGTTGGGTTTGATATTTATTTATTTTTTATCTGGCTTCTTTTTACCCAGGCAGCTTTTTAACAGCATTCCTGGACATTAACGATGCTGTTTAATCGCATAAAGACACTTTAGTTAAGTTAATACAATATTTGATTTCAGTAAAACATTCCGTGTTTTTTTTTTTGTTTTTTGTGGAACCCAGTTAGTGGAGTGATTTAAATTTAGGAACTGCTGGAAATATGAATTAAATGAATTAATTAAATATATATTAATATATATATATATATATATATATATATATATATATATATATATATATATATATATATATATATATATATATATATATATATATATATATGAATTAAATATATATATATATGAATTAAATATATATGAAGTTATGTCAGCAGGTGACATTTGCCAATTTAGGTTTTAATTAAATGAAAGCACAAAATATCGTCAGGATTAATGCTCGCTGGTGACCCGATGAAGACCGTTTCCCCGTTTTAGCAGTTGCTGCAAATAAGAACCGGCTTCAGATTAAATGGAAACGGACAAGGATGAGAAGGATCAGGTGAAAAGCCGATAACAAATAAGCAGGGTTGTAGCAATCATAGAATGCAGTTTTAGATACATTTGTGGCTTTAAACTAATCGAAACCCTGGGGAACGGGGGCTTGGTAGAGAACACGAATTTCCAACACGCTGTGTTGGAAATTCATCATGAAGATAATGAAGAAACCCAAAGAGACCTGTACTATCAGTACCTCTACCTTCTATTGTGTTCTACATCTTTGAACTAATATTTTTTTTTTCAAATCATTCCCAGTCTGCTGAAAAAAACAACAACCTTTAAACCAATTACTGAATGGACCCGAGCCTTGTAGAAAAGGTGACTGGTTCCTGTAGTGGATGCGTTGTGTGTGTCTGATCATCAGGACAGGTTCAGCGCCCGGCAAACTAAAGATGCCCCACATCACTGGGCTGCAAATTCTTTTAGAAAGAGCGATAAAAATAAAAATAAAGGAACTCAGCTTCCTGCAGGTTGTAAAGATGGAAAGTTTAATTAGCTGTTATTCAGGCCTTAGAAGAGTCCAATTATGCTCAGATCTGCGCCGGGTTTCTTTAAGTTTTCTCTTTTTGTTCATGCTATGCCTCTTTCATCATCTTCCTAAAATTACATTACATTCAGTTATTTATAAATCCCTTTACAACAGCCAAAGGGCTTTATGATAGATCATTAACAAAAAAGATGAAAGGATAAATAAAAGTGAGAAATCTGTGCTACAGAGTATGAAAAGCCTTCTTGATTAAAAAGTTTGTATTTGAAAAGGTCAGGATCAGTGATTGAGCAGAGATCCAGAATTAATAAATGTTCATAAAATCTGAATATATATATATGTATGCTTATATTTATATATTTCTAAAATAATGAACGGATTATCATTTGCGTTGCTGATAATGACAACAGAGGTCATCATTTATTCACAAAACCAGCATCCATGTCCATCAGTACATAACAAAGGTTACCTAATATGCAGTTAAGCCCGGCAAATTTAGATTTTTCAGTTGTCTTCATTTAACCCAAAAGTTTGTTACTGATATTAAAATAGATGAAAAGAGATAAAACAACGTAAGAGGAGAATCAGTCAAAAAGATATTGTTCTGATTTTATTTACTTTCTGTTTAAAAGGGTTATTAATAACCATCTCAATAATCAATGGTAACTTTCTATTGGTATTAAAGCCATGAATCCCTTCTTCCGGTGCTGAGCAGATTTCCGATATGTTCAACCCAACTTCCACTTCTGATCCTGCACTTTGCCTGCAGGATCCATATAAAGCTGCAAAACCATGATGCACAGTCTCCTTTCTGAAGTGTAAATAACGACTTAAATATTTTCGTCTGAGAATGCATTGTAAAATAATCCTTTGCATTTAACTGCAGAGCCGTACAAAACAAACACATTTTTAATTATCTGACGGTAGGTTTCCAATTCTTAATTTATGTTTTACATCATTTACCTTTTTTAAGCACGATTTCCTTTCACCTTTTATAGGAGCAGTTTTATTTTGACAATTGTGCTAAATTTACGTTCATACGTCCGCACCCTGCCCGAGCCATTGCAACAAAATCTCGCCCAGGTTTCTATTTAATGATATAAGTCTGAATTATAGTAAAGTCCAAGGCTAAGACGGGGACATTCTCTGTGCTGATTTGCTCACATGCATCTTTTTCAAAGACCTGATTCTGGCCACCGGATTCTTTTTTTAGATTTAGGTTTTCAAAGAGCTCCTTGCAAAGAAACTCCACAATTTGGAAAAAATTTAAATTTTCTAAGTTATTTATTAATCAAGAGGCATTTAGCATTATAATACAAATGAGCACATTTCAAAGAAATAATGATATTTGTGACTAAAGAAACAAGAATGGATTTCATTATCAAATGCAAGTAAATTATGATGTGGGAGTAACACACAGAGTAACAGACAGTATCTATGGTGACAAATCTATCTCTATATGCAGGTTTTAATCGTATTTATTTGCATTTATTTCATGTAGTGTTTTAGGCTTTTATTTCCCATCACTTTAATTTGGTCTGCATTCAGCGGACTAAGGAAAATCAGCTTTTGGTTGCCAATGCTGTTTTTTTTGTTGTTGTTTGTTTTGTTTCAGATTTTAGATGCAAATATTTATCTCCAAAGCGAAGAGCAAAAACTCTCCAGCCAGGCCCGTATTAAGACAATGTGGTGCCCCTGGGCACTATAGCTCAAAGCCCCCCCCCCCCCCCTTACCCGTGCTGTCCTCCGGTCAAAAATAACATAATGAAGGGGATTTCTGTAATGTAATTTACTATTTACTAACTTACACAACTACATGTAGGCATATGAGCAGTGAGCAATATTCAAATATCTCATTTTAAAATGTTGAAATCAAAAATATCTTGATTTATTTATCATTTATTATTATTGTGACATCAGTGTTCACAAAACGAATAATGCATGGTCTTTCAACCATTTCAAGTAAATAATATAACAATTTATAAAAAATATATTTTTAAAGCATGTGTCATGTGGTGCCCCCCCCCCCCCCCCCCCCCCCCCCCTTCATGGTCGGTGCCCCTGGGCACTGGCCCACTGGCCCTTATGGATAATCCGGCCCTGCTCCAGCAAGGGAGGCCTCTGTCTTGGTAGTTCAGCCACGTGACCTTCGCTGGAAAATGCGGGTTCGCTGGAGCCTAAAAACTGGAGAAAACGCCACTGTCTTTATAAGTGGTGGGGGTGTAACGTAATAGGAAAAATAATCATTAGTAATTAGAGGCCTTGCAAGAAGGTGATATTATGGTTTTATCAGATGATAACATGACACATTGGGCAAAGTTTTTCAGTTGCAATGAATTTTGACCGAATGATGACTAAACCAATAAATACACATATACCAGTTACATCATGTTCTTATGATGCCATCCAGCTGTTTCTACCTTGCTTTCAGGGAAAATTGGATGTTGTGGTTTTGCGTCCATGCAGCGGTTCCTCCAACCAGGATGCAGACCCGGGTACTTTCAAGATGTCGCAGTGCTGCTAAACCAGCAGTTTTATATTTCCTGTTCTACACACACAGGTTTCGCTCTTTGTAACTCTCTACAGTAGGGGCGACCAAAGCGATGCCCGGGGGCCACGTGTGGCCCTTGGACTGATTTTTTTTGTGCTCCCCAATGGCAATTCAAGAATGATTTGGTCCACCAGCACAGGTGGTTGATGCAGATGGAGACTTTTTAACTTTAATCAGAATTTTTTTTTATTAAAATCTTCTTATGTTAGGCACAACACAAAAGTTATTGCTTTTAATGGCCTCGCTTTTTCCTTTATAATTTCATAGTAAACAAGATCATGTCTATTTAATCGTTTCAAAGAAAGACTGACTCCATTTCTGTTCTTATTGCTGAGAATAGATCACACTTCTGTCAATTGTCTTTTCAATCAAACGCTGAAGAACATGCAAACTGGATGGTCATATTTCAATAAGGCTACTATACAGAACCCTTTTAAAGTTTTTCCCTATAATGATTTTCTAAAGAATTTTATTTTTCGGCCCTTGAGTACTTTTGACCACACAATGAAAGGTTTGGACATCCCTTCTCTCCAGTACCTGACTTTTAGTGGGACTGTGATTTTTTACTCCTTTGCATAAAATGTGAAATTTTCTTTATTTTTCTTGCTTGACTGCTACAGTGAGGTGATCGGATGATTGCAGCAAAAGCTTAAAAAACCAACCATGTCTACATCTGTTTTAAAATGTATTTATTTATTGTCTTTGCAATCCCTATTTTATGATTGGGTATGTTTTTTTTTTATTATGTTGATGATTTTTAATAAGGTTGATCCATGTCCCCCCTATAGGAAGCCTTGCTGTCTTGAAAAGACCTGACTCGACTCTTTCTCTGGGTCTTTACTACAGCTTTTGTCCCTTTCCCATCAATATATTCCTGCTACCTCAGTTTCTGAGACGCTGACGGGAATTTTCCTGCAGTCCTTCCCCCAGTCAGCACTTTGTCTTGGTTTTTTCCCCCCCATTCCACTTGTTTTGCTGCTTCCCTGCTTCCTGACACAGGGTCAGGCCCAGCCCCGTGAAGTAGGGTTTAACATGTCACCTCTGTTGCTTTATGAAACCCAGAGAGCTGCTCATTAACAGCAGTCAATTCAACATCTCCATCTTTTCTCTCTGGGATTTGCTTCTTGGTTTCCTGCTGATGTACGCACTGAGCCAGCAACACTTCCTTCTGCTAGGACCTCAGCAGAGAGATGCAGGGCTTGTAGGCGCATCACTGGTCCACGAAGCTGCTTGCCTTACTCGTTTTCTTTTACTTCAAGAAAAAAACAGCTCCTGACTGACTGTGAAGAAGTTTTCCTTTTCCTGTATAGGCCAGTTAGTTCCTTTCAGTCAAGTAAAAGTATAAGTACCTCTCCAAAATATGACTTTGGTAAAAGTCCAAGTCACTGACTGAAATGTTACTTGAGTAAAAGTCTTAAAGTATCTGAAATGTCTTGTACTTAAGTATGAAAATTACTGTAAAAATAGATGTACTCAAGTAATGTAATGACAAGTATAAGTAAAAAGTAAAATGAGGCAAATGCAGTTTGAATGACATTTTTTATATTTTGGTAAACTTTGAAGGTCAAATGCACTTAAAATAATATACACAACCAAGTGCAGGAGAAATTTAGACCAAGGTTAGACAGAAAATACAACAGGAAGTGATAAACCTGCTAATCCACCTGCAGGTATCATTTAGTTAAGAAAATTAGGACTCATGGCTCTGCTATTAGAAGCTTTACGTATACCACAAGGTTAACTTAACCTTCTTTACTACTGAACCAGCTTCTTAGTATACCCCCAGGTTTAGACAGAAAATACATAGTTTTTCCTTCAAGTAAGGTGAAAGTAAGGTCATAAGTACAATACAACACTTAAATAAGAAGTTACCTCGATGTGTTTCTTAAAGTTGGACAGGGAGTTTTGTAAGAAGCGAAACAGTTGTATCCTGTTGGTGGTGATGAACAAGCCCAGGCAAGTCCCGACTTTGTTGCAGTCAATCAGTAGGTGGGATCAAAACACTTGCGTTTCTTTCTCGCTTTTTTTGTAACGAGTAATTAAACCAAACATTGAAAATGTATTGGAGTAAAAGTATGCAATTAAGTTTGGAAATATAGTGAAGTAAAAGTGAAAGTTATCAAAAAAAATGTGTACTCGAGGAAAGTATTAAGTACTCCAAAATACACTTAAGTACAGTAGTGAAGTATTTTTACTTCGTTACTATACAACACTGGTTCCTTTTACCTTAATCCTTCTCATTATGAGCAGTTCCAATTTAATAGCGACCCATTTTGAAGGTGTTAAATTATATGAAAGAAATAGGTATAAAGACATCCAGTTCTTGTTAAAGGCGCTGTGTTTGTTTCTGACAGGAAAAGAGGCAGGCATCTCTCGGATCATCTTTTTTCTAGTTTTGTTTACTTTTTAATGAGGACATAATTTCCGAAAAAATATTATTTTCTTCAAGAATCACTCAAAAGTCTTCCAGTGATTCTTGACCCTTCTAGTGTTTTGATGATTTTTATTTATTAGATTTTTTTTTTGTGATGCCCTGCTTTCCTGTCTTTGAGGTTGGGCTGGCTCCTAGGCATCACCTTTAGGTCTTGAAACTCTTGAGAGAAAGATTTATTCAAATCTAAATCTGCCATTGAGACATCAATTCCTATTGCCACATTGCTAGACAGGACACTGGGAAGAAAAAAAAAAAAAAAAAAACCCGGTCGTAAGAGCAAATCAGTCTTCAGAATATTATTTACTCAAAATAATGTTCTGGTTAACTTGTGCTTTGCATTCTGAATGGGTTGAAACACATGTCAAATGTTGTTCTGAATTAGTTAAGCTAATTTAACCACGATTCACATTCTTCAAGGTGAACTTTGGTTCTTTAACTTAAACAAATATTATTTCATCAAATAATGTTTTGTTTAACTTGGGCTTTGCATTGTCAATGGATTGAAATGCATGCCAAATGTTTTTTACTCCATTCCATGCTATTGGAATCAGATCTGCAGTGAACCAGGATTCACTAAAGTATTCTGATGATGATCAACCACTTTTTTTTGTCTTTTGTATTTTTCGTTTTTTTGCATGTAAATAGTTTCTTAGCTTAGCTTCTTTTTATCTTAATTTTGCTTAGTAGTTTAGTTAAGTTTCACTAGCCTAGTAGAGAGGGTCTATTGTGTTAATTCAGATAAACAGCATTACACAGTGATGTTCTCTGGATGTTCATTTTATTTCTGTTATTAAATTCTTAAACTTGAAAAAAAAAATCTAAACCCACTGGGGATATAAATAATTTAAACTTGAATAAATAAGACTTACTAAATTTTAAAAGGAGAACGTGCGGTGATTGATCAATTGAAGAATTCTTTGTATTCCAATACAATACCTTCATGCCCAAAATCACTTCTAATAAGCAAAGTATGCAACACAGAAGCTCACATTATCACACAAAAAACCCTGCTAACAATCTAATAGACCTCAAGCACGTCATAGACTATTATAGCACAAGAGTGCAGCGAGTGGTGTGTCTATGGCTCCTTACCACTGACAAAATGTAGAGAGCACAAATATGTGTCTTTGGTTAGATTTCTCACAGTAAAGTCTTCCCGCTTACCAGCTCTTATCTATGGTTGACATATTTCAGCAGTCCCTCGGGGCTTTGGAAAATTAATGGAAAAAAAAACTTCATATGATCACAACCGTCATATTGTGAGTCACTCTGGCAGATACCAACGCAGCAGTGTTTTTTTATTAACATAATATGTTTGTTGAGACAAAATTCAGGACAGGTCTGTCCACGATCTCACTCATAAAAGTAAAATATTCAAGCTTTACCACTCAACGCTTGTCCGAATTCAATATGGCAGCAGCTCATTTGCACTGTGCCGTTCTAAATTTAGCAATTTGACGTTATTCATGAAAAACTAACTATTATGCTACCCTTTTCAATGACCTTTTTAAGGCCTTTGACATTGTGGATAATAGTATTTTTTGGCAGAAACTATGTGACATCAACTGTACTGTACGTGTACAAACCAACACACAAGTTGGTTTAATAATTATTTGTCAAACCAAAAAAAAAAAAAAAAAGAAACAGGATGTTTGTGTCAATGGATTCTCCCAAGGCCTTTTCAATATTATTAGTGGTGTACCTCAAGGGTTAAATTTGAGACAGTACTGTTCACTATGTATATAAATCATATGGGTTGACAGACTTAGGCTTCTGTCCATCTGTATGCTGATGACACTAGTGTTTACTGTTGTGCTTGCACTATTGCTCTTGCTTTTGAGCAGCTTCAGTCTGCACCAGATATCATTCAGTCACAATTGAAAAATCTCCAACTGGTGCTGAATGCAAAAAAAGAAAGAAAAAAAGACAAACAAACAAACAAACATACAAACAAAAAACAGGGTGAGGTTGTTTTCTAGCAAAAAGAGAGTGCATGCTATTTTATCTTCAGTTGTGTTCTGAGAAGTTTCTTCTGATGAGCTGATGATCTACTCCCCTCTGCATGCTAAATGCTGCTCTAACTGACAGAGGCCCCATGTATTTTCTGATTAAATCAGCTCAGAAATAATTCCCAACTCTAGAGAACTCATTTCATCCCCTGATGATCTAGATGTCACTAAGTACAAAAACATCAATGGGGACATCATAGTAAAAGTAATTGATGCAGCAGAACAACATAAATACTGCACACACACAACCAGACACATACATCAACCAGATTAGTGTTGAACAAAATAAGTTAGACTTTTGTTTAAAGCATTTTTTAGACAACAACAAACATGAAGACAACAAAGGAGAGAATGTAGCTTCAGTTACAGTTAATAGATTAAGATTCTGGTCCCAACAGAACTACCGGACCCTTAATTCTGAACCAGCACCTGAAGTATTTACACTGAGCACAGTGGGGCTGCTGCTTCCACCAAGACAGACATTTTCCAATACTGTAAGAGACAGCCAATCAAATGGCCTCTGTGTTGGTGTAATTCAACAGTGCTCTGGGGACTCATTCAGAGGAACCTTTGCACAGATAACCACTCCCACCAAACCCTGAAGGCACAGAGAAGGGACTGACAGTGATGCGTTTATGCTGAAACAACTCAAACACTCCTTCAGAATCAAAAACAATCAGAAGGAGAAAATGAAGAAGCAGTTGCTCTCTGGATGCTTTGAATGCAGAAATATCTTTAGAATCTTTACTTAAAGCCAACAAGGTTTTTAAGCGTGCAACCTGCCCTCCAGCCTGTAAGACAGTAAGACAGTATGCTGACCACAGCATATATTCTCCCTGCGATGAACTTTTTCCTCACAGGACTTGTTCTTTCTGTTTGACATGTTTATATTTTTGCTCAAATGGGTCTCAGGCAGCCAGGGCTCTTCCAGACAATGCACATCATGGAATGTGATGGTCTTTCTGGTGTTGCTCGGGACTTTCAGCTGTTGCTGGAGAAGTTCTCACGTGGTTGCCTCTGGGTCTTCTTCTGTGCTCTCAGAAATGCTTGAGAAAACAAGGGTGCTATGCCCTTTATCCAGGATGATCTCCTTAATTTTCCTGTTTTCACTGGAGAGCGGCATCATACATCATACACTTCTCCTCAAAGTCTTTTCTTAGCCACCAAGTCACCACCGGTTCCTTCCTGCCTGTACCTCTCAGATACCTTGTCCAGGTGGTTGTTGATGAGGAAAAGTGAACAATGAGTAATATTTCAAAATACATTTAAAATTTGTTTAGGTTTTACCATTGGGTTTTAACTTTAGCTGGGGAGTGGTTTGGTAACGTGTTGCCATGTTGTATAGCTCTCATGACAACTCAGCGCATCCAGCTCTTCTCAGCCTCGCTTTCATTTTGACTTCCTTTTCACCTAACTTGAGGTAATAAGGTCAGGCAAGTCCAGTTTTAACCCCAGAATCATCCATTGGGTTTCCAGATACAGAGGCATGAGTCTTCACTACAGAATACAAGTATCTGCTGCTCTAGAGTCCAGTGGCAGCATGCTTTAAAGGTGCATAGCCACGTTATTTGACTTCCTTAAAATCAGTAGCTCACTCTGGTTGCATATAAAGTTTTTATGAAAGATTATCACCTCCTGCTGGAGCGGCTAACGGCTTTTAGCATCTCCCAGCAAAACATGAAAAATGGTCCAATATCCAGTGAAAAAAGCGCAGAAAAAAAAGAGTATGAACGTTGATGAAGCTGAAGAGGATGCTAAACCTGCTGAGGCTCAGAGGTGACCGCAGAGTTGATTGATGTGATTAAATCACGCCGAGCTGCCGCTTTACTGCGAGACATTGCAGAGAGTCAGGCTCAGTCCGGCATTATTTCCAATTGATTTCTAAATTAAGCAAACCGGCATAATGATAGTTCTGCGATACTGCCACTAGATGGCGCCACATCTGTTTATATTTGGTCGATCGCGCCCCAGAGGGGATTATTTTTTGGTTCAAAAAGGACTATCAAAACACTATCAAGATAGAGGCTGGGTGTATATAACCTTATTTTATCATGATCAAACGGTTTTTGGCCTTTATTAATAAGCATATTATGAGGCTATGTACTAAAACATCTTGAAAGTACCCGGGGCTTTATCTGACCTTTAAGACACATCAAGCCCTCACATCCAATGTAAAATCGGAGTCATACAGGAAAAAAGACACAATGGAAAAATAGAGCATATCTATTTTGGTGCAAATACAAAATAATGAATCTGTAAAAGGAACACAATTTTCAGCCAGGTTTGTCCCCATACAAGTTAGTCTGGAAACACATAGCTCAATAAATGATCAATAAAACGTTGTAACTACTTATACTAACTTATAGCTTGTTCGAGCAGCAACTGCAGCTTTACGTCTACTGTCCAGCTTGTTTATGATGGCGCAATTTCTGGAATTTGTGGTGAATACGCAAATACAGTGATCTGTAGAGGAACCCTCCATGCAACAAGTAGGTCAAGAAACAAATTGTACAGTTTGGTGTTCTTCGGCCTTTATAGCACTACATCTTAAGCTTTACATTTTACTTGGTGATGTATGGGGGGGCATTGAGGTCAGGCTTGAGACCCGTGTCCATGCAAGTAACTGGAACAGCTGGGGGTTTGCAGGTCATGTAGAGAGCATGACCCATGTACAGAGGCCTTAGTCCTCGTCGTGAGCCACTAGTGATGAAAAAAAAGGGCTGATCTCTTGGTTACTCTTTAGTTTCTGTATGTGGAAAATAAATATATAAAGTCTCTGAAACAGCTTCGTTCATAACATGGGTTCAGTCAGGTTAGTTCTAAAAAGATGACAGCGGAAGAATCAGCTTTTCTATTAAACAACCCTTTGCACAAATCATCCTCTGTACAGAAGCAAATATAAGATAAGATAAAATAAGATAGGCTTTATTGATCTCACAGTGGAGAAATTCACGTGTCACATCAGCTCTTATAATCAGTTCAGAGGCAGACACTTCTACACTGAAGATGAACACAATATTGTTATAAATACAGAAAGTTGCTCATATTTCTCAAAATGGAACAATATGCAGAGAAGTAGATTACTGAAAGAGGTGCAGACTTTTATGCAGTGGATTTTTTTTATGGCAAACAAGAAAAAAACATCAGAGATCTCAATAATCGAAACTTATCAGAGCAGCAGTTCCGGCATTTGCAGCTAATTTTGCATCTGCATTAAATTATTTCATTTCAGACTTGGGACTTTTTTTCATATGAACACCGGGTGGAGCTATTTATCCAGTTAAACCACCGGCAGTCATATAGCAACAAAGAGCTCAGTGACAGACAGTGGAAGTTGTTTAAATGTCCTGATCATTTTGTGGCTCTCTCAATCAGTTTGGTGCTCATGATAAAACTTTGGTGATTAACATTTTTAATAGCGCTTTGTTTGTTCATTAGCTAGATCTGGTGAGGTCAACTTTAGAAGTACTGGGTGTTTGTTTTATAATCTATTACATTGGCTAAAATGGTTTTGAATAGAACAGGACAGGAACAGAAAGAGAAGCTTTCAAATTGTTCCCTTCATTTGGGAATGTCTACGTGTTTGAGCCATTCTAGCTGCTGTCTGCTGATGGAGTTAATGGACTGGACTTCTGATGCACTGACATCCAGACCAATGTGCAATTTGGGGTTAAGTGCCTTTCCCAGGGGCCCATCAATAAATGGCATGGGAGGAAGGTGAAATCAAACCCACAACTCGAAGATGACAGGACCACAACCCTTAAAGTGGCCCTACCTTACAGCTCTAACAGATACAGAGCCATACAAAAGTCTTCAAACACCTGAAACGTTTCCACAATTTGCTGCACGAAAACCACAAGCTTTGACGTATTTTATTATGATTTTATGCAAAAGACCAACACGAAGCAGCATCGTCGCAAAAGGAATAGGAATGGATACATGGTTCGAAAACCTTTTTTTTGTGCAAAAAGAAATACCGAGCGTGCATGTAGCCTTCTCGCTGGTGGTAGTCTTTGAGAAGATGGTATCTTCACTCTTCGCGCCTCTATCACGATGAATTCAAAGGGTGTCACAAACAGGATGGGAGAGATGGAGCAACCCGTGGAAACACCTGCTTCCAGCTGAAGCCAGCCTGTTTGGAAATCCTTATCAATGCCACACATCTGAAGGTCTTCAGAGCACTTGAATACCACAACTCTGATAACAGGCAGGGATGTAGAAGAAATCCAAGGCATGCTTGATGACTTGGCGGGAGACAGACCTGTATGCATTGGCGAGACCCTGCCACGCAATGTGCAGGTCACCTGTTTTCTTTTCGCCCTCTGGATCTGCTTTCGGATTGCTGTACAGTAGAATGTCCCACGCATGCCTGGCACATCTGCCTTCTGTCAGTTTGAGCCTATGCACCTATTGTTTGATGAGGTAGCTAGTCAATCTTTTGGGTAGGATTTAAAACAAGATCCTTACTTCAACATTCAGTAGCGCAATGCTCCTCCACTGGCTTAGAGTTGGTGGAGTTTGGCTACTTGGGGATAAAAAAACGCTCTTTGTCACTTCGAAGGTATGACTTGGCTCTTTCAAACCAATCTCAGGACGTTCCAGAGGTGTTTTTTTATGACCCCTGGGCAATACTAGTACATCTTGTATGGTATCCTGTTGGGGATGGGCGCTGATGCTGCTCTTTGTGTACCACTTCTATTGGTGGTATAAATTTGGGGGGGAACGTTGTCAAACGGGAAGGCTGGAAGGCCTCTGCGAGGTAGATGACATGCTGATCCCAGTGGAGTTGATTCCGATTGGTCACTGCTCCCTTATGTCTCAGATTGTGTCATCTTCAACTTCCCGCTTCTTTTGTCCCCCAGCAGTTGTTGTTTATGCCTGACAGGGTTTTTGAAGAAGTCTACCCTCTCATTCTCCTTCCTTCATCTGCTCTTGAGGATGCACTCTGCCCTCCACAGGCTGGTGAGATGACATTTACCTCCTCCTAGAGTAGCTCCAGGCCCTCCTTCTACTCGTTCCTTGCCTTTCTTCGCTGCTTTTGGAGCTGATGTTGTCTTTTCACCAATTTCACGATCTCTCTTACTCCTCCTTGTTTTTTTTTTTGCTTCAGACCGCTCTGGACTCCTCATACAGGAGGTCTCCAACGATATTTGGCTTGGATTCCACCGTACCACATTTTGAGTGCTCCAAGATGAAGCTGACGTTCTTATCCTGCTGTTGCCAAACTGCTACCTTGTTTGCTTTGGCCCAGTTGCCTCTGCCCAGATTCTCTCCTCTGTGTCCTCCGTCCTGGTTCCATTTTTTATGGGTGTGATGATGGTCTGAGGTTTACTGGTGTTCATAGATGGCTTATTCAGTCTGTCTCCAGCAACCACCCCACTCTAGATTATATTTTCTTCTTCTTCTTCTTTTTCTTCTGGGGTTCTCTAGATTATCTCCACCTGTCCCCACCAATTAGTTACTTAGCTCACCTGTTCACCAGCCTACCTTTTCCTGCCTCTGCCTACTCATCTCTGCCAGAACGTCTCACTCAATTCTTATCTGCTCCTCACCACTCACTCTCTTCCCGTGTGATTTGCCTTCGCTTCACCTGCTCATGTGTGCTCTGCCAGCTGGACTCTCCTGTTAAGGTCACCGGTGTCTGCATGCTTCAGTTCAGCCTGTTTCCTGCTCCACCGGATCCTGCGTGCCCTGCCAGCTGAACTCTCCTGGTTGAGATTGCCTGAGTCTCCATGCTGCTTTGCTACCTGTTCCTCTGTGAGTCTCAGCTGCTTGTTTACCCGTTCCGGTGGTTCTCCCGTTAGGGTAGGCTATCTGCTTGCCTTTTGCTCCTGTCTGTTCAACTCACCATGGTGGAGATGGATTTTACGGAGGAGATGGACTTTACTGAGTGAGTCACGGTGCTGTATGTAAATGTGAAAGACCGACGCCCCCTGGGTCCACCAGATCCTCCAGGAATGCAGCCGGTTCGGCAAGTACCGCCACCTGTAGCTGCGTCTGGATGACGGTGCTTCCATGTTTCTAGGACCAAATATGGGAGCTGCCGCCCCACACCGGGGGAGGGATCATCCTCCGGGACACGAACTACAGGCGTCTTTGGTCAGTAAATTCATCATTGCTCCACAGAAATATAGCCTAAGTGTGTAACATATAAAAAAACATTTTAGTGCTTAAAATAAATGGACTAGGAGGACCCTCAACATGACACAAATTGACAAAGTTTTGATTTTTGAAATGGAGCAAAATTTGTGACATGGAAATGACTCGCTCTAAAAGTCTCGTTCTTTACCTTTACTATTGGATCTGATCCAGTGGCGGTTCTAGACAAAATTTACCAGGGGGGCCGAGGTGGGGCCAGTGTTTTTTCACAGGGGGACAGAACAAAAAAGTGAAACAATAAAATAGCAATATTTAACTGTGTAATAATATTAAGTGAGCCACATGTGGTTTCGGAACTGCAGGTTTCAGACACCTGATCTAGCAGTTGAAAATTTTGCCCCCAGCTTAATACGGCTAAAGCTTAACGTGAAACATCTTAATTTCTAAATCCTTCTTAGAGTAAAACTGTATAGGTAAAAAATAAAATTGGTCAAAGTGACCAATCAATTATGGTTTCTTTGCCATTGTAAATAATTATTAGAAGTTTATTTAATGTTAAGTCTTTAGTACAGGGGCCAGTACCATTTCTACAGGGGCATGGGCCCCTGTTGCCCCCTGTCTAGAACCGCCCCTGATCTGATCTGTGTCAATTGCTTAAAATTTTCTCTTCCTGTAGTTTGGTTGTAAACAGCAAATAAATACTAATCTTTTTCTTTTTTTTTCTAACTTTCATTGTATAAATACACTCTTTTTTCCTGTATGTTAGTGTAATGATTAAATGTGGGAGAAAAAAAGAGCAGAGCTCAGATTACTATTTTTTTTTCTCTCTAGGGTCAAGGTAAAAATACACCATCTACCAATAATCAGTTTATTAGCCTTTTTTTCCTACAGACACATCTTTAACCTTCCACTTCACAACGATGCTCGACTTTGTTTTGGTTTGTCAAATGGGAGAAAATGTGGGAGCATTGATTGGGTGTGAATATTTAGCAATATAGTGTGAATGAAGCTAATCCAAAGGTCCCTCTGTGGTGTAAGCAGCGGTGCTTGCTCCATGTGTGGACTTTAGAGGAGGTGAATAAACAGTGTGGCAGGCAGAGGAAAGAGGTGGGGAGACATCCCAACCCATTTATCTATCAGCCGTTTACCACAGCAGTCAATGAGCCAACAGTCCTCCGCTCCTCCTCCCTCTCCTGTCCACGGTCTTGGATGTGCGCTCAGCACCAGGCGGAGCGCGAGCAGAACCTGCAGGGGACGGATCAGCCATGGCTCTGCTTCTGGACGTGGGCGCGCACTGCTACCTGATCCGCCGCCGGTTCAGGAGGAGGAGGAGGAAGAAACGCTCGGAGCGTAAAGGTATGAGCCTACCTGCTGCTTCTGCTCCTGCTTCATCCCTGTCACCATCATGCTGTGTCTGAGTGAGGAACGTTGTGGTGCAGTTTCAAAGTCTCACGTTGCTTCATCCTGGAAAAGTGTTGCTGTTGCTCTGGACCTTGGAAGCTGCTCTTCACTCCACCCGAGTTTTCTGTGTACTGATGTTTATCCTGGCAATTAAGACCAGTGTCTTTTTCTGTCGTTTTTTCAAGATGTGCAGTTTTTATATCTTCTATTGTGAACATGTGCTCGACTTCCCGTCTGTCAATGAGAACTTTGTGAGTCCTGTAGAGAAGAAAATGTGTTTGGAAAAACACTGCTCGTGTTCCTATGTTCACAAAGTGGTGCCATTCAAGTTTAGCCACTGAGCCGGTAGTCATTAAGTTTCTATTAAGTCTTTAAGTCATCTTTTTATTCAATCTTTCTGTGCAGTCCACTTACCGACTCAGAAATGTGCTGTTGGTCCTTATACCAAAGAAAGAGAAAAGCCCAAACAATGTTCTGTCATTATCTATATATATATATATATATATATATATATATATATATATATATATATATATAGGGTATAAATATATATAATATATCTCTCTCTCTAATATCTCTCTATCTCTCTCTACCTCTCTCTCTCTCTCTCAATTTCCTCTCTCTATCTGTGTGTGTGTGTGTGTCTCTCTGTCTCTCTCCTCTCTCTATATCTCTGTGTCTCTCTGTCTCTCTCTCTCTCTCTCTGTGTGTCTATCTGTCTCCTCTCTATCTCTTGTGTGTCTCCTCTGTCTCTCTCTCCTCTCGCTGTGTCTCTTATTCTCTCTCTGTGTGTATCTATTCTTACTCTTCTACTCTATTGTGTGTACTCTCTCTCTCTCTATATCTCTCTCTCTCTCAATCCTCTCTCTCTCTTCTCTCTCTCTCTCTTCTCTCTCGCTCTTCTCTATCTCTCTCTCTCTCTTCTGTCGTCCCCCAGCTGCTGGCTATCCCCCTCTTAGTCCTCTCAGTTCTGGTATCACAAAACCATCCAGCCACACACTTTGCTCTATTAGCTGGGATTTTACATGACAGAGCCACAAAACTAGTGTCCAGCTGTGGCAAAAAATATGATATGTGGGTTCAGCACTTTTTAGAAAATCAAATCTGAAAAATGTGGCTTGCATTTGTGTCTTTTGGGGTGCAAAGCTGGAAAAAAGTATCCACCCCCTTTTAAGATTTCTTGTTTTGTTTTTTTTTTTTACTTTTTTTCCCACTTAAATGATTCAGATCATCCAAAGGTGTTTTTGCATCAGACAAAATAACCTAAGTAAATACTAGTGCCTTTCCAAATTATGGTTTAATTTATTAAGGGGAGCTATCTATCCAAACCAACCTGGCCCTATGGAAAAACGGAGTTAACCCCCTTGTAAAATAACGACTGACTTGTGGTCAACCACATGTTTAGTTCACTTTCACTAGCCCCACCAGGGCCTGATTGCTACCAGACCTGTAGAATCTGGAAATCACTTAAAAAAGAACCGGTCTGACAACATGAAGTAGGACAAAAGATATCAAAAAGCAGCACATCGTGTTGCAATATAAAGAAATGCAAGAACAGAAGAGAATCAAAGTGGCTGACGTGTATCAGTCCGGGAAGGTACAAGGCTTTGGGACTCCAGAGGACTAATCCAGGAGGTCAGCGAACAACATCTGAAGTTTTACATGCCTCGACGTCTCAGTTAAAATCAGAGCTCATTATTCAACAATAGGAAAGACTAAGCAAAAATAGCCTCCAGGGGGAACCTTTCAAGACCAGAACCACTCCTGACTCAAAGGAACTCAAAGACTCTGCTTCTACTGACCATAAAATATCTTGATGAGCTCCAAGAATGTGAGGAGAGTATTCTGTGGACTGATGAGTAAATCTAAATCAGAATTACAGAAACAGAGCGTCATACCAACATTTCCACATGGTGGTTGGTGTGTGAAGATCTGTGGACCTGGATGACTTATAGTTAATAGAACCAGTTATTCCTCCCCTCTAGCAGAACATCCTCAAGGAGAATGTCCGGCCATCACTTTGTGACCTTAAACTCAAGAACACTTTATGCAGGAGAATAATGATCCAAAACACACCCGCAAGTGGCCTCAAACAGGCTGTTTATATTTGGAAATCCTCCAATATGGCTGAATTAAAATAATTATTTTGACTACTTTATTGTGTCTATTTTCACGAGTTGTTTTAATCTGATCTCCAAATCCATTTGAGGATCTGAAACAGAAAATACTCGTGTATGTTTTAAACGGGAAATACTTTTTACACACACATACTCGCCTAAGCTTTGCAAAACAGCTCAAGCTCGGTATGGTTAGACGTAGAGGGTCTGTGAACATCCATGTCCAAGTCTTGCCACAGGTGGTTGTATGGATTCAAGTCTGGACTTTGACTAGGCCGTTCTTAATATTCTTATATCTAAACCATCCAATCATAGCCCTGTCCGTGCGCTCAACTGCTTTTCATTTGTCCACACATAAGATATCTGAAAATGTCTTTTCAATCGTTCACCTGAGAACTGAAAATAACACTCGGGAGCAAAGTTTCCTCACTTTTACCCTGAAATCTCTTCTTTTCTTTCTTTTTTTTTTTGAGTGAACAGAGCAGATTATCTAACTACTGGATTGGAACATATCGGATCAAAGTCGTGGACATTTCCCCAACAGTGGCGGCAGTTTTTTTTTTTGGACAGCTGGAAGCTTGGCTTCTGGGACAGAGCTACATGGTCAAACAGCACACATCGGCAGCTTCATCTTCATTTGTCTCCATTGGCTTTTTTTTGTTAGATTTACAAACAACAGCCGATATCCGCCCCGGCAAATGCTCACGTCTTCCTAATCCTCGCATTCATCCAGATTTCAGCTGCTGCACCAAAAGCCAAGGCAGCAGGTGCGCCGTTGCTTCCCCATCTCTTTATTAGCCTAATGATAATTCATGCAGTGTGGTAAACAGCAACGTTGTAGGGGGGGAAAAAAAAAAAAAAAAAGAGAAGCAGTAGTGAGCCGTACTTTGCATGCGGGGAGAGTATGAAGCCCATTATTTTCCTGTCCCTGCTAAGCGAGCTGTTGGGAGATGAACTGAAGTGTGAGTTTAATCTACTGGGAGCAAAAGTGATTTTCAGGCGAGCTCTAAGCCGATGTGCTCTGTGAGGCGTGCCTGCCACGCCGCTTCCATGGGATGTGCCTGTCGGCCCAAAACCGACGCCGCTGATCTCTGTCTTGCACCCAGGTGATGTGAGGGAACTGATATAGCCCCCCCCCCCCCCCCGCCCCTCCACTACCCTGCTGCCAGACTCTGCTGATTTCCTGCAGCTTTGTCGGTCCTCCACCATGACTGTCCATCAGAAGGCCTTGCTCTACAGCTCAGAGTCACCTTTAATTTCCATCCATAGTGCAAACATACACTAATCTGATACCTGATAATCCTGCAAAATACTGTAACCCAGCTCTGCTGGTGAATAACCCCAGAAAGGCTTCATTTTCATTTTTTGATGTTAGAAAGTGACGTTTACGGTGTCTGTGCTTCTGATGGAGATCCTCTCTCTAACAGCGAAAAATAGCTGTGCTTAGCAACTAAACATGTTTAAACATCAGCATGTGTGAGCCAGGCAACAACCCAACGATCATGGGTTCATCCAAATAAAGAGCACCTAGCAGGAACACTTAGAAGAAAGAAAGGGTGGAACCTGTTAATGATTCAGATCATGTTGGGAACACTGTTCTAGTTCTGGATATCATATGTACCGTTTGCTGCTGCTGAAACTTAACAGACAGTTTCCACCCTGAACACCAGCGACGCCAGCATGAAGGCCTTGTCAGTTGTTCCACAAAATCTATCAAACTATGAAACGGCAGGATGATCTCCAACTGTATCTTAGATGACTGGGAATACAGGACCTTTACTCCAAGACTCAACCTGAGCTTCATATTCAGTGGTCTGTCAGAGGGTTCTCTGTCTGCATCCTTGGCTGCTGTAAAGAGGCCTCTAAAGCACTTTAACTGGTTTGCTGTCTGCAGCACAAGGGCCTCCAAGGTGGGGGCTGTGGTTTGGGGCCAGCATGACGGCCGCATGGTTTAAAGTGGCATTAGCAACTCATAATAACAAAACCATTTTCTTCTCGCTCACTCTTTTACTCAACATTATTTATATTTGATATGTCAGAATATTTTTATCCACCCATCAGTTGTCTATACCCGCTTATCCTTGCTGGGTTGCAGGGGTGGGGTTGGGTGTGGTCACCACATTCATAGCTTGAAGAAGTGCACTGACGACAGACGGTAAAAGACGGGTTTGACTGAAGAATCATGAAATACAGGGTGAATTCTGAGAATGACAGAGAGTTGATCTCAAAAGGACTAATGTATATGGAGGACTTGAGGTGGGTGTTTCCAGTGGAGAGCAAAACGCTCGAGTTTTGGGGATTGCATAATGGGATGATGCGCAGCAACGGCAGAGGTCCTGTATTCTTCCGCGCACCCAGAAAAGTTCCTAACTACGCAGACATTCCAGTGCGGAAAAAAACATGGCGGATGAGTAAACTATCCACCAGAACCTTCTAGCAGAGGTTCAGAAATAATAATAATTGAACATCATTGATCTCACAATGGAGACATTCACTTCTGCATTTTAACCCATCCCCTTGGGGCGCAGTAGGCTGCCACTGTGCGGCACCCGGTGAGCAATCTGGGGATCTTGCTCAGGGACCCAGATTGTAGGCTGTGGGGATCAAACCGAGTACTTGCAACCTTCTCAGAGCGCAAGCACTCTGCTCTAACCGCTAGGCCACCACTCCCTTGACAGAAATCACCATCACTCTTGGAAAAAAGAGTTGCGTTTCATACCTTAACATGTATTGGGGTGCAGTACTCTTGGCACAGGAGCGCAATGCTGCCCTCTAGAATCCAGGAGAATGGTACTACTTCGGAGGGGAAAAAACGCACGGGGCATAATGGTGGGCTCACACTGAATACGGTGCAGATTCAGTTCTGGGACCGCAAGGAACCCGAATCAACAAAAATCTATTTGTTCCCTCACATCAGCCACTTGCGTTTGTGGGTCTAGTTACCAAGGACGTGCGTTTCTGCAAAAAAATCTACAAGAAGGAAATTGCATGAGCGCCGTTTCTGCAGCCGGACCCGCAGCTGGCCGCTGTTTCCCTAAGTGCAGTGCGAGTGGGTGTTTGCGGCACACCTGCACTGGATCGGAACCATAACCCGCACCACAGTCCGCGTGATCCCAGGGAAAAATGCTGCAGACGTTGCGTCTAATTTGCGCGTGTGTCAAGCATAAACCAGCCGGCAGAACATTTTAGTCGGGGTAGGCTGACAGGAGAAAGCAAACACCTTTGTTTTGTCATACGAGGCTCATTTCTACAAGCTAACTCATCCTTTAGTTCAGGGGTGTCAAACTCATTCTGGTTTAGGGGCCGCATACAGCTCAATCTGATCTCAAGAGGGCCACACGAGTAAACTCATTGCAAGATTAAATAGAACTAATAAAAGTGGACTTGTTGTTGATTTTTATATTAAATTAATTTCAATTTTACACAATATATTATGAATAACCTCAGTGTTTTTTAAGACATGTATGTGCAATTTCAACAATACTTTTACTCAGTTAAACATTTACTTGTGCATTATGCATAAGAACTGATCACAGTGATTATACAATGTTGAAAAACATTTATTCACATTTTTTGGAACTTAAAAACACTGTCCTACATGACAAAATACATCAAACAGATAAAAATCAAGAAATGATTTAAATTTTTCCACACCTGAAGCTTAATCTGCTAATTAAAACACAGCGCCCCTTGTGGACAATATAGGAACCGCATATTTTCAATTAAACGAAGTACATGTTTTTTTCAATATATGTTTTATCATTCTCTTCCTTTTATCTCCTCTTTCTTTCACCTTTGTTTTTTTCTTCTTGTTTTTCAATTCCTCCCCTACTTTCCCATTGCAGTGTCCATATCATTTGAGATATTCCCCGCATGAATCATAATAAAACTATTCAGATTCATAAATCAAGCGGAGCACTATGGCAAAAGCAGTACTGCTCCACTTGTGAAAGTAAAATCTGTTGGCCTCTTTTTGGAATTAAGACAATAATTCTTATTGCCACATTGCCAGACAGGACACTGTGTGACACCGCGGGCCGTATGTTTGACACCCCTGCTTTAGTTGCTCATTTAAAGTTTTAATGAACGCTCTTTTAAGGGTGTGAGAGGTCTTCTAAATTTGGTAAAATGTGTTTTCTGTGTAATGCCCTCTGCCTTCATTCATTTATTTCCTTTGTGTTACTAAAGCTTTCATTAAGCAGATCCTGTTCTGGTTTCCCTATAATCTGCTGCAAATGTCACATTTCCATCCAAATCTAAAAGCCTGTGAAAAGTTAAATGAATTTTAAACCGAAGCTTCATTCGACCTGCAGGTTAATCAGCTTTTTTTATTTGTCCCTTTCAAGGTGAAAAGGCCAGACAGGAATCTAGGAGAGCAAAACAAATTTTACAGAAATGTCTTCTTTTTAATTTGTTTTGCACACTTTAAATGTAACATTTCAAATTTTCATTTAATTTACATTCTAACACCAAATGACTGATCCTGCTATTTAATTTGGAGAAGTTCAACAGCTGTCATTAGGAACAATAAGCAGTTCTCCTTAGATGTTAACCTAAAATGAACAAATCCTCCAAAATGTGTAGAATTTAATCCAGCATTTCTCAATAAATTCATCAAAAACTATTTTCTCTGGTCTCCTAGAATCGACTGAATCCACTTTACGGGATTCCACTTTACCGGAATCTTGTTCCCAAAAGTATTTCCACTGCTGAACCTTCCCACATTTTCTCACATGGCTTTATAGGGATTTTATTCAACAGGCCAACTCAGAGTAATGCATCATTGTGAAGCAGTAGCAGCTGGTGGTAAATTATGTTAAACTTGAATTACAAATAAACTTGTGTGGCGGGTTCCGATTACCCATAAATGGAGACCTTAGTCCTCGTCGCGGCTGACCCAGGTTTAATTCTGGCCCGAGATCCTTTACCACATGTCTTCCTCTCTTTCTCCAATACCTTTCCTGTCAGTACGGAGCCCGGGAGAGCTCACTTTAAGTGATATTTTTTTTCAGGTTGTGATAATTTGTGAGCACGTTTCCTTTAATTGAGCCCTCGAATTAATAAAACGTGAGCACGTTTTCTTTTAATTGAGTCCTCAAATTAATAAAACGTGCACACAATTTATTCGAGCACACGTTTTAATTATTCGTGGGTGCGTTTTGGTACATCGAGATCTCGAATATACTATAACGTGCTCATGTTTACATGTGTCAAGACAATATTGAGTGCACGCTTTACATATTGTGGCCACGTTTAAGTAGATCGTGCACACAATGTTCTATAACCATGTTCACTAAATTGTGCTCTCACTTTAATAAATTGTGCCCTCGTTTTACTATGCTTAAAATGAGAGCTCAATTTTGTAAAATGAGCTCACACTATAGTAAAACGAGAGCACAATATAGTAAATTGTGCACACGATTTAGTAAAATGAGAGCACAATTTAGTAAAACAAGCGCACATTTTCTCAACATGCAAAACATTTTGCGATGACCCCTCTAGGGCTCCGTATGTCAGCCTACATTGAAAAGAAAAAAAAGAGCCACCAGTGCCATAAAAACCTGGAAATAGAATTTAAGAAAATGTGTCCACAGTCGATTTCCTGCTGCTGGAATTTTAAGTCTGGTCAGTCTGATCAAATTACTTCATCTGTTTTATTCCCCCTCCAGTAAAAGCCTTGGGAAATGATTATTTTGTAAATAAGCAAATTTTCCTTTGCTTCGACGTCCTCTCCTTTCTTGTCGTTGTCACTCTCTGACTCTTCAGTTTGCATCCGTAAGTTGGATTGCACATGAAATGCCTGGTTGACACTGCAAGATAAAAAAAATTAAATAATTGTTGGCTGATTTGACGATAAGAAAAAAAATCGTAGATATAACAGGTTTGCTTGTACCGTGTGTCGTGTTCGGTAAAGCACAACACAGTACACGCGCATAGATTTCCCTCAGCAACATTCAGGTGTCGGATGGGAAATCTCACAAGGCCGGCCGAGATGGAGTGTATGTTCGTAGTAAATAAACATGGCCGATGAGGAAGAACAATGTCGGTATTTTGTGGACTAATTTTAACAGAGAAAAGACTTAAGGATGTCAGAAGGAGAAGATTAGTGCATAAATTGGCATGATTTTCTTGCCGTGTGAACCCAACATGAGCTACCAGGGGTGTGACTTCGGTTGAGAGAAATGATGACTTAATCAGATTGGATGAAGAATGACACCAAAACCGCTGAGTGACCACAGACACAAAGAGCTGCTCGCAGAGGAGCATGAAGTCACGTGGCAGCTAAAAGTGTAGAAGCTTTCACGCCACCGTTAGGTGCAATGGAAGAACATTGGGTTGGTCTGCCAACGTAACAAAATGCAAAAAAGACTGATCAACTGTGAATACTCCTGCAGTGCACTGTGTGTATCTGATGGTGCATAATTAGGTAAACAACTGTGTTCAGTGAGCCATATTTCCCTCAACGAGCTCCGAGGTCCTTACCTGACTCCGCCAGATAGATTTGCTCCGCATATCCATCTGGAAACCTTCCGTTGAAGTAATTTTGGGAAGGGGCGAAAATACTGGTTAGCTGATTGGCCTATGTTGGTGATAGACGGGCCAAATAAACCAATCAGATCAATGAAGCATATGACGTACTCGTCAACATGATTTGTCGTTGCTCGTAACGAAAACACAACCACAAGCCAAGCTACTCTTGCTGCTGCAGGTAAAGGCTCGTTAGCTCAGCAAAGAAATACTCTGTAATTCCGATAAAACTTGCTCGATAGCCACGCTAACGCTAGTTTCATCGGCTGAAGCCGCCATGTTCTTTAGACTGAACTGTCGCGCTCCTCGTTGCGTCACACCTCAACCCGCCTCAAAGCCAACGCTGATTGGACGTTCGTTTGGTGAACGGCTCCAAATTTTCTTTAACGGAAAGTAGCCAGACTGATCTGCGAGTGAAACCTTGAAAGCTCGCGAGATCAGGAAGGTCTCACGAGGCTACCGAGGTCCTATGACAAGGTTTACAGTTGTGCTGAAACTTTACTGTCTCTGTTCAGTAGTCTTCTTGAAGGAAAAAACCTAAAGTATGTCCCACTTCAAGCCATCAAACAGAGGGAAACCAGAGAGGCCTGATAACACTGTTGTTTGTAATGTTTGAACAGAAGAGGCCAACCTTTCCCATCAGCCTTCGGGACTCTGAGTTTCAACTGTTTTTTTTCTCCAAAGAGCTGACCCTCCAGAACTCAATGGAGGTGCTGGTATAACAGACAACTAGATACATGTTCAGTTGCTGAGTAAGGGAAGTTTTTGATGGCTGAAGAAAGGATGTGGAAAATTTCAGATGGTGATGCTTATAGTGCTTGGTTTGTGTTTTGTCCGGCAGTGGCTCTTAGTCATAAATGAAAGCACCCACTGAGAAATCCTGAGCAAGTCATGTGGTTAGATAGATAGATCGTGGCCACTCCAGCCGTAATGAAGGCGCTGCTGCAGGCTGTCTTCAAGAAAAAAAAGAGCAGAGCCATGTCTACGTTCCAAGCCTTACATTAGATGTGGATCAGGGCCGATATTACAAGATCCCAGCCATGGACCGCTGGAACGCATTTCAAATTGGTCGGGCCCTTCAGGCAATACTCACAGTACCACTACCCATCACATACGCACGCGCCCGCATACACATAAAACACCAGCATCCCTTTGAGCACGCAACTGATTTGCGTCACATGACACAAGACAAGCCAATCCATTTTCAGACACCAGAATTTATGTCTTTCTCATAGGATGTGGTCCCTGAGCATGATAAATGTGTCTGCCATGTTATAATTAAAATCGGCACCAAATTTTTATTTAACTTTTTTTCTGACGCTCCAGCACACACGCCCCGGATTTATTTCCCCTTACAATCATTATATTACAGCTAACAATATTTACAGAATAAAAATACATTAAAAAGAAAAGTCAAACTCACCCCTGCTCTAAATATTCCCGAAAAAATGTCTCCGTCTGCCATTATGCTGGATGAAGTCCCTGGCTATCCTCCAAGCATCCGCTGTGGTCAAAAGATCCCTGTGTGTGTGTGTGTGTGTGTGTGTGTGTGTGTGTGTGTGTGGGGGCGCACATCAAGCTATTTAGTCTTTTCTGGGTCATTGTTGATCTCAGATAGGTCTTGATACGACGGAGGGACGAGAAACACCTCTCAGCACTTGCAGTGGACACAGCTAACTAAGCTAACGAAGCTAACGAAGTAGCGGTCATAAGCAGCGCAGAGGTGGCTTGCAATTGTGTGGGAAAACTTTTGTTTACATCACATGACACAATCAGCCAATACATTTTTAGATGGGATGATTTATCGCTTTCTCATTGGAGAGTGATGCTGCTGCCATAGACTACTGTGCATTTGAAAAAATAGCTATTGAATAATTTAATTTTATTTATATATATTATTTTACATGTTTGATCATCGAAAGATCACGGACCAGTTCCGCGGTCCGTGATCCCAGCTACAAGTGGCTAAAATGAGCTTCCTCTATTGCATGGTCCAACTTAGCCTGGAAGGATTGGTTAAGATACCTTCTGGATGCCTCCCTTTGAAGATTTTCTGGGCCTGTCCCACTGGGAGGAGACATCGGGGAGGAGAACCCAGGAATCGCTGACAGAATATCCCAGAATAAGCGGAAGAGAGTCGCTGGAAATAGAGATTTTCTTGTCTTGCCTACTGGATCTGTTACCCCTACAACCAAAGTCTATAAGCAAAAGGCAATGGATGGATGAATAGATTGATAGAAAGTGTTTTATTTCACATCTTATTGCCTCCTTCTGTAGTCCTACAATCCCAAATCAGGACAGGATAATCTGAGCAAGTTGGAACTAATAGGTTTGCTCGCCTCTTTGGAGTTAATAAACCTCTGTGTTAGTAAACTTCATTCATACATGTCTCATTAGTGAAAAAAAGAAAGACTGTATCCACCCAGTACCTCTGTGTTACATTTAAGGTTAAGTTTTTCTCACTAATCAACTTTTTTAATATTTGATCATTCATGATTTTCTTCCCCCCAGGAGCACGGGTTCTCCAGTGACAACGTGACACGACAAAATCCAAAATCCGCCCAAGCAAAAGCTGACCAAAGTTTGTGTTTCCTGCAGGTGGATCCCGTCCCCAGCAGAGGCTGCTAACAAGAGAGGGGATCGAAACCCAAAGCATGAGTGAGTCCAAACAATACGTTGATATCTTTAGTTAAAGGGCCAGTCTTTAAAAACGTTTCCTTTTATTTCGGCTCAGATAAAAAGAAACAGATTCATTAGTCAGGATCATCTTTAATCTATCTACTTGGTAAAGAAAAATGAATATAGAGCAATGCAAAAATATGAGTCTAATCTAAAGTAATTATTTATTTTGTAACGTGAATCTGGGTTAAGTCAGCTATATTGTTTAGCCCAGGGTAAATGCAAGCTGATTGCTTCCAATGTTAGTGATGGCGCAGCTATTCCTCCTCTGTGGCGTGGCTGAAACCTCGGCTTATCCGCCTCGACACTAACTCGTGCAGCCTCCTTACACGCTTATTTGTGCCGGCGGTAATAATCCCATCCCTGTTGGAGGAACATGTGGATTATGGCTGCCAGTGTTCACAGGCCCCCCGATGGCCGAGCTCAAGGTTTGTTGAAGGGCTTTTTTGCTGCAGTCTTTACAGGTTACAGAAGATATGAGGAACACTGATGATATCATACCTATTGCTTCGCGGTAAAGGTCTTCCTGCTAAGCATCCCCAGCAGCCTGGTACAGCGGAGTGACCCCCCCCCCCCACACCCCCTCCCCCTCTTGTTGCTCAGGGTTTTGCCCTCTATTGTTTTCCCTCGTTCAGTTCCATCCCCGCCCTTCTATCTTTTGTCGTTTGCTTTGCATGCAGTCTATTCTGCTGTGACTAAAACCCAAACATTGTTCTGCTCAGGCAGTGTCTCCACCCATGGGATTTGGAGTTCATATCGGATTACACGAGGCTGAACTAGTAATGAGCACTGGTTAAGAACCCGGGCTCGCTCTACGATAAGAGACAGCAAGGAGGCGTACAGGAAGAAGCACCTTTAATCTGTAACCGTTTATCTGTAACCGAATCCAAAGATGCTGGTGCAACCTCGGGGTAAGTGGCAGCTGGAGAGACTGAACCGAAGCAAGGCTGCAGGGCCGGATGGTGTCGGTCCAGACGGCCTGTGCAGAGCTGCTCTGTTGGATTCTGTAGAACGTTCTACAGCGTTGTGGAAGAACTCCCTGCCTTGTTCTGGTACCGAAGAAAAATAACCATAACAAACCCCTCAAATCAACTTTTTTTTTTGGTTTCGTTTCATCTTAGGGTTATGGAACATAGTCCCTGGCAGGGAGACCCTCCTGGCAACTTAGAGTGTAGCAATGTAACGATTACCATCGGACTGAAGGAAAGTTTACAATAACAGCTGGAATCCCTCCATTTTGTATTAGATTAGGTAGGCTGTAGAGGACGTCGGATTGTCCAAATTTTGTAAAGATTTCTCCAGCATGATTTCTGAGGTTAAAATGTTTTTTGAGCTGGCAGGTCATCCCCCCCCCTCTTTGGTACTTCGTGTCACCATCTTGAAACCTACATTTTCCGCTCACAGACACCAAAAGCTAACCTGACGCCGCCAGATAGATTTGCTTCTCATATCCATCTGGAAACCTTCCGTTGAAGTAATTTTGGGAAGGGGCGAAAATACTGGTTAGCTGATTGGCCTATGTTGGTGATAGACAAGCCAAATAAACCAATCAGATCAACGAAGCATATGACGTACTCGTCAACATGCTTCGTCGACGACGAAAACACAACCACAAGCCAAGCTACTCTTGCTGCTGCAGGTAAAGGCTCGTTAGCTCAGCAAAGAAATACTCTGTAATTCCGATAAAACTTGCTCGATAGCCACGCTAACGCTAGTTTCATCGGCTGAAGCCGCCATGTTCTTTAGACTGAACTGTCGCGCTTCTCGTTGCGTCACACCTCAACCCGCCTCAAAGCCAACGCTGATTGGACGTTCGTTTGGTGAACGGCTCCAAATTTTCTTTAACGGAAAGTAGCCAGACTGATCTGCGGGTGAAACCTTGAAAGCTCGCGAGATCAGGATGGTCTCACGAGGCTAACCAAAAGCGATAACCTATCACGTTTTCATGGGTATGAGTTTATAAATGCAAACTTGTTATAAGTCACTCTTTCTGGGCACCACAGGTTCATGCAGCACAGATGTTAAAGAAAATCACAACTTGGACAACCTCATTTCCAAAGAGGGGGTTTCACCTGTGGGTGGTCAGATCCCCGGGGAAAGGACCAGGCGAGGGAGAAAACGGCCCTTGGCGGAGGGCAACAATGGCCGTACAAATTGCAAGTACTGGCCGAAAAAGCGCAAGAAAGCTTCGGGGCCCGTTCTGCCCAAGAACGCCCTCATGCAGCTGAACGAGATAAAACCGGGACTTCAATACAAGCTGCTCTCTCAGTCTGGCCCAGTCCATGCCCCCGTCTTTGTGATGGCTGTGGAGGTCAATGGACAGACGTTCGACGGCTCTGGTTCGACAAAAAAGAAGGCCAAGCTGAACGCTGCAGAAAAGGCCCTGCGTTCCTTCGTCCAGTTCCCCAATGCGTCTGAAGCCCACATGGCCATGGGTCAGACTCTGTCCGTTCACACAGACTTCACCTCAGACCAGGGGGACTTTCCCGATGCGCTGTTCAATGCTTTTGAGACATCCAGAGCTTTAGATAATCCATCATACCTGACTCCCACCATTAACAGCCCCTTCACATCTCTGGGACTAAGGCGCCCATTGGTAACCTCCCCTACCCCGACCCTAGCCCAGCGTTCCTTACCCTCTACACCATCTGCCTTCCGCTCTGCGACGATGGGCAAGAATCCTGTAATGACTCTTAATGAGATGAGGCCAGGGCTGAAATATGACTTTGTGTCGGAGACCGGGGAGAGCCATGCCAAGAACTTTGTCATGTCGGTGACGGTGGATGCTCAGAAGTTTCAGGGTTCTGGGCGGAACAAGAGGCTGGCAAAGGCCCGGGCTGCCCAGGCTGCTCTGTCCGCACTCTTTCATATACAGCTGGACCAGGTGCCGTCCCGGCAGCCCATACCCAGAGAGGGAGTGCAGCTTCATCTACCACAGGTGAGGCGGACTTATATTGTTTTACTATCTGTTTGTGCCTGGACTGTGCTACAAATGTCTACAAGGTGATTTTCACTCAGAGCTTTAGGCATATGGAAAAAAAACACGCTTGTTTTTTATATCATACATCATTTTAATAACTAGTATCAAAACAAGTAACCTTTATTTACACAGAACCCATAACAGGCCCAAACCAAACATAACCGATATTCCGTAAGGAAAGTAGCATCACCACTAAAATTAACCTTAACCCTGAGATTTCCAAAATGCTACCAACAATCCCAAACCCAGCATGTTTCATGGCAGGCAGGGAAACTTTGCTGTACTAGATTGGGCCTTCCTGTTACCTACTCAGTGACAGTTTATTTCAATTCAATCCAATTTTATTTATATAGCGCCAATTCATGAACCATGTTATCTCAAGGCACTTTACAAAGTCAAGTTCAATCATATTATACAGATTGGGTCAGATTATCCAGATTGGTCAAAAATTTCCTATATAAGGAAACCAGTTGATTGCTTCAAAGCCCTGACAAGCAGCATTGACTCCTGGAGAAGCATAGACATACAAGGAGAGTCATCTGCATTGTCCATGGCTTTGCAGCAATCCCTCATACTGAGCAAGCATGAAGCGACAGTGGGAAGAAAAACTCCCCATTAACGGGAAGGAAAACCTCCGGCAGAACCGGGCTCAGTATGAACGGTCATCTGCCTCGACCGACTGAGGGTTAGAGAAGACAGAGCAGAGACACAACAAGAGAGACAAAAAAGCACAGAAGCACATATTGATCCCTACTCGAACCATACAAATGTCCCCAAGGGTTGGATGAAATGGTTTCCTGTAGCAGTTGTCTTTTTTTGGTCCCCAAAGACATTAGGTTAGAAAAGACTAAAACAGTTTAGAACAACCAGCACTGGTCAAAGTATCTCCCTATGGAGCCAACCTGAAGCTGAATTCAGCTGACCTTGAGTCTCCTTCCTGTACCCACTTCCACACCAATGAGCGTTGCTACTGCTGCAGTCTGGCAGCAACTAGCCACTTTGTGTTCGTCATTCAGTTAAAGTCCGTTTTTAAGGTCAGCTGGTCATCACTCGAGGCCGATCAAGCTGAAAACAGACTGCGGTCATCAGAGGGATTATGTGTCTCCCCACATAATGCCTGATTGTCAGGTCACCTGGTAGAAAAGAGGAAACAACTGTACAGTACATTTGTAGGTGGAAAATAAACTTCCTGAACAATGGGTTTATTAATTGAAGAAAGAAACACCTTTAAGTTTTCTTCTTAAAAAGTCTTTGTTGAGACCACTTTGACAAAATGCGATGAAAGATGACTGCAGGAGAGACAAGCTCAATACACCGGGGGTCTATTTACACATAAACTGATCCGTACCTGTAATCCCTGCGCACTGATAACAGAGCTGTTATCTTAATTACCATCGCCACCGTCGCTGAGTGCTATTCAGATGCTGTTCTTCATTAAAGCTGCCGTGGAAAGTCAGTGAGCGCCGCTCTCAGAGCCGCGGAATGGAGGACCTGAGAGCTTCTTTGCTCTCCGCCAGTCATTTACACCAGCAGAGAACTTTCCACTCAAATGCAATGCAGATGAGGGGAAGGTTCATTGCTTTTTATCCATTTTTAACATTGTTGTCTTCCAGTGTTTTACAATGCATATTACTTATAATGAGATGCAAGAAGTTTTCAGGAGCCTTGCTTTCAGACATGGTAGTTTTGCTCTGATTTTTTTCTGTCCTTTGGTTTAGGTCCTGGCTGATGCCGTCTCTCGTCTGGTTGTGGAAAAGTTCAGTGAACTGACAGATAACTTCACATCTCCGCATGCTCGAAGGAAAGTTTTGGCAGGTGTCGTCATGACCACAGGTAATCATTTGTTTTCCTTTTTTCCCTATTTTGATTTAGGAGAACCCTGTATGATTTTTAGATTCAACCCACTTTGGAGGGTCCTGCTTCACAGGTAAGATCCAGGTCAAAATCTATGAACTGATTCTATTTGCAGCCAAAGAGAAGAAATGAAATTGCTCAAATTTTTCTGTATATTGGCTGTAGTTTTTTTTTAACTTGGCATTCTAATAGGAAATATGTTTATCAGTTAGATTTACTATCCATTTAATTCAGTTTATTTTCCAGAAGGTATACTTGCCTTTTTTTGGGCTCCCCTTCACCTAAATTTAGCTGCCCCAGTGTTTATCACTTGCAGATACGGAACATTCCCACCTGTGAAGGTGGTACCCTAAGATGGTTAGAGAGTGCTCTATCCTTCAAGACCAATTTTAGAGCCAGATTAGAGTTTGCAAATGCGCCATTACGCATGTTTTACGTTAATTCATGTTTAATAAATAACTCTCGGTCTGTTGGGCATTGTACGGTGACTATCAGCTCAAACAGCTGATATTAGGTTATAAGAGTGATTCAAGCACTGACATTCTTTTAACAGCACACTCTACACCCACAATAAATAAGTGACAACTTCTCTTCAAGTTCAAGAATTTATTGACAGAAATAAATGAACATCCAGGGAATACCATTACAGAATGTTGCTTATCTGAATAAATAGAATACTTCAATGAACAAATGCAAAATTAACATTAAAAAACTAAGGAAAAGTAATAAGTTGGAAAACATTTTCATAAGAATGATTCAGTGAATCATGGGTTTAGTACAGAACCAAGAGAACCATCAGTTCATCTTAAAGAATATGGGATGAGGTTACATTAGCTGAACTAATTTAGAACGACATTCCATATGTGTTCAACCTATTCACAATGCAAGACAGAAAATGCATACATTATAAGCACAAATCTGATTGGAGGAAGTTGATTGAACTGGGCAAATTAAAAGAATTGCACTGTTTACATCTACATTTTGAATAAAAAAAAAAAAGAAGTCATCTCAGGTCTGCATTTTCGTCCATCCAGGTACAGATGTGAAGGAGGCGCAGGTCATCTGTGTGTCCACAGGGACAAAGTGCATCAACGGCGAATACATGAGCGACAGGGGACTAGCTCTGAATGACTGCCATGCTGAAGTTATAGCTCGCCGGTCCCTCATCCGGTTTCTGTACTCCCAGCTGGAACACTTCCTCAGGTGATGGCTGCTGAATGGGGGGAAAAAAATTAAGAATTTAAACATACTTTAAACAATTAAGCATGTTTAAGCATGCGGTACATCGCTCCATTATTCATGCAAGAGAACGGTGCACAAGCTGTCACAGTCTCCTGATCTTTGCCTTGCATCTGCATCTGTTGACTGTTTCATTAACCGACACTGCAATTTGAAACTAAACTTTTAGTCTGTTTCGTGAATTTGAATGTTTAGTACCAACGAAGAGGAGCATCACAAATCCATCTTCGCCTTCTGTGACAGCAGCCGAGGTTTCAGACTGAAAGAAAATGTCCAGTTCCACTTGTACATCAGCACCTCCCCCTGTGGAGACGCCCGCATCTTTTCGCCTCATGAAGCTGCTGTAGAGGGTGAGGAGAGCTTCTAACTCTACAGACAGGTTTAGCTCAAGGTGTACTTCTCCTTCAGAGTTTAGGTGGGGGCTTTGTTCTCCTTCTTCTTTTCTTTGAATCTCTCAGATCAGAGCGACAGACACCCAAACAGGAAGGCCCGCGGGCAGCTGCGGACTAAGATTGAGTCTGGTGAAGGAACCATCCCTGTGCGCTCTGGCAGCACCATTCAGACATGGGACGGGGTCCTTCAGGGTGAGAGGATGCTCACCATGTCCTGCAGTGATAAGATTGCCAGGTCCGTGTTCTGGTCCTCACACGCATAGAAATAAATAAGACTTTTGTGAGAAAGCTTTTTGATACTGTGGGCCCAAGGAACTTTCGATGTTTCATTCTGATTTTCATCCTTTAGTTCAAAGTCTGCTGCACAATTGGCCTTGTAGAATTATTTAGACCTAGAAGACATTTTCACATTTTCCTCATATGAAAAATTGCAATGAAAACATGATCATCTTCAGCACAAATAATAAATAATGTTACATACCTAGTCTAGTGCCCCCAAGCAGTCGGATAACTATTATTGGAGTTAATTATAGGTCCACCTGCATTGCCATGTCAACCAATCCAAGCATTTAGCATGCTGAGGTAAGATAATCTCCATCAGGAATGGATGTACCTGCCTTGGCATCTGTCTGAATGAATGAATTGAACTGACCTTTTGGTTTGTGAAGTCCCCTGAAACGATATGTGTTATGAGTTGGGGTTACATGAATAAACGGAATTTAATAGAATTGAACTGAATAAGTACAAACAGAGTTTCCACAGGTTAAGGCACATTATTATCAGGTCAGTTCTACAGCAGAGACAGTTCTTTGCTATGGCAACTATGTTTAGTTTGTGTGAAAAAAGTAATTACCCTGTAAACTTAACTGCTTATTTCCCCCTAGGCAGCAACAACTGAGTCTTTAACTTCACTGTGAAGGATGTTTTGGGAGGTGGGCTCACTGGTGTGGTTTAAATTACTGTCCTGCTGCAGAACCCAAGTGTGTTTGAACTTTAAACTGATGGCTGGAAATTCTCCTCCAGGATTTTATGTTTGAGAGCAGAATTCAGGGATTGCATGATTTATAACAAGCTGGTCCGATCCCGAAGTAGCAAAGCTGCTCCAGATCATCACACTACCACCACCATGTTTCATTGTAGGTATGATTGTTCCGGAGTCCCAACACCTTTCCAGACTGATAGATATGACTGACTTTGTCTCTTTTCTGTTCTTGAATTTCTTTGGATTGGTGGACGATGTGTTGCTGTTTGAGATATTTTAGTCTACTTCATACTGTCAGACAGATTCTACTGAAGTAATATCATACTTGGTTGGGAGGATGTAATGACGGTAGTATTACCACAGACATATATACGTAGACGCGTCATAGGGCGCAGGTTCGCACGTCAACGTCACCGCCATATTGTATGTGGCAGAAAAAAGTTGAGTTCTGTTATTGTGAACGTGAATCAGAGAAGATGCCTCATTCCTGTGCTACAATAAATACACACACACACACACACACACACACACACACACACACACACACACACACATACACACACACACATATATATATATATATATATATATATATATATATATATATATATTGTATATTGTGTGTGTATGTGTTATGAATATAGGGATCAATTTGTTAAATCTAAAAATTGTGGTCTTCATTATTTCATAAAAACCGTGTCACATGTGAACCTTTAGGAACAGACTTTTTGGGTGAGTATTAAAGAGGTAAAATTAATAATATGAGGAAAAAAAAGTCTTAGGTCAATAAAGTAAAAATAAACAAACAAACACAAAAGTGATAATGTTATGATAAAAACATCATATTATGAGAATTAAGGGGGAACATTTCCAGAATAATCACAGTTTGCAGAATTATTTCACTCCTGGAGTAATAGGGCCAGGTTAGATTATTTTAAATATTTTTATTCTTCAGGAGAATAAATTCAGGAGAATGAAGCTAAAGGGATACGAAAAATAAACTTGTAATATTACAAAAAAATACTACGAATACAAAGTATATTCAGAGATTAAAGTCCCTCTGATACTGTTTAAGTGACTGAGTAACTGCAGATTTGCCACATTTAAGATGGCGGACGCTCTGACGCATCGCACCATAGGCAGATCCCGCCCAATGACGCGTCTACCCTTATATTATGTCTATGAGTATTACCCTGTATGACTAGAATGCAAAAGAAAAGAAAACTGTTATTCTATTGAACTTTTTATTGATCCTTTCTTTTCTATCATCGATATACGTCTACCGATCGATATCTATTGTTAATTAACTATCGTCCAGCCCCACTTGTGAAAATGAAAATCAAATGTGGAAAAAAAACAATTAATGAATTAACTGCAGTTAATTCATGAATTAACAAGGGGGGGGGGGCACTCCCTTTTTCCCAGAGGGCATAGTTGGATTGAGTAGCTTTTATCCTTATTAAATAGAGTCATCCTTTTCATTCTTTAGTGATTTTGCTTTCTCTGTTGTTTTCAAACAGGATGTTTAAATAGGTCAAATTCTGTGGCAAAACACAGTGTGGGTTTTGTGCGCTATTATTACTTAATAGCCGACTTGCATCTTAGGGAACTGCTACCTAAGGTTAATTGGGTAAAGACTAAATCTAAGCATTTAACACAGAACCTCCATTAAATGTACATTTCAAACTCTCTTGTTTCAGGAGATGTTTCCTGGACAACAAGGTTTAATGAATGCAGTGGATTTGTGAGTTGTTTGTTGTTTCTGTGCTTGACTCATGAAAAGGTGGAACGTGGTTGGATTCCAAGGCTCTTTGATGACCTACTTCACCCAGCCGATCTACTTCTCCAGCATCATCCTGGGCAGCTTGTATCATGCTGACCACCTGTCCAGAGCCATGTACCTGCGGCTCACTGAGATCGAGGTGCTGCCACCGTCTTTCAGCCTGAACAAGCCTCTGCTCAGTGGTGAGAGACATTATTCCTACATCTCCCACAATACACCTCAGCAGTGTCCTGTAGACCTGGCAGCATTCAGTGAAGGCTTGAAAATAGCCGACATCTTTCTCACCATAGTACAATGTCACACCGATAAATGCGGAAAAAGAAAAGAACATCCTGTTGGTTCCATTTCTATGTGCCACGGTAGGGATGGTGTGCTCAGGATTATAAGCAGGGTTAGTTTTCCTCCACACATATCTTCCATGCTGGCCAAAAGGTTTCATTTGGTTTCATCTCAGCAGAGCACCTTCTTCCACGTTTTGTTTTTTATCCCCAACATGACTTGGTTCAAACTGCTACCAGGAGTTCTTGAGCTTTCTTCTCACCACGCTTCTGTGCTTTTTTGTCTCTCTTGTTGTGTCTCTGTTCTGTCTTCTGTAACCCCAGTTGGTCGAGGCAGATGACCGTTCATACTGAGCCCGGTTCTGCCGGAGGTTTTCCTTCCCGTTAATGGGGAGTTTTTCTTCCCACTGTCGCTTCATGCTTGCTCAGTATGAGGGATCGCTGCAAAGCCATGTACAATGCAGACGACTCTCCCTGTGGCTCTACGCTTCCCCAGGAGTGAATGCTGCTTGTCGGGACTTTGATGCAATCAACTGGTTTCCTTATATAGGACATTTTTGACCAATCTGTATAATATGATTGAACTTGATTTTGTAAAGTGCCTTGAGATGACATGTTTCATGATTTGGCGCTATATAAATAAAATTGAATTGAATTGAATTGAACCACTCCACCATAAGGGTTAGATTTGTTGAGTGCACGACTAATAGTTGTCCTGTGGAAAGATACTCCCACTTGAGCAATGAATCTCTGCAGCTCCTCCAGAGGTACACTGCACCTCTTGGCTGTTTCTTTTATCAATTGTCTCCATGCCCACGCTGTCAGTTTAAGTGGACATCCATGTCTTTGTTGGCCTGGAGTTAGACTTTCCTAACTCCATGTTCAGCTAAAGGATTGAAGCTTGGGTTATTGTTTCAGGACCTAACCCTGCTTTAAACTATAGCGTATGTCATGGATGTATTCCACATTTTTTGTTGTTGTTTGGTAACAATAATGTACCCAGTCCTGACACAGTAGGACACGGGAATCTCGCTCCTTTGATCCCAATTAAGATGTACTTCAAAGATCTACAAATCTCCCTTCCCCCTTCCTTTTCTCGTGCATAGACCTAGATCTTTCCATTGATGCAATGTTTTCAGAACCTAACCTGCACAGAAGGCAGAATCTGAGGGAGAACCAAAATGAACCAGACTTTGATGTTTTACAGGGATCAGTAACACAGAGGCTCGTCAGCCTGGAAAGGCGCCAAACTTCAGTGTAAACTGGACAGTTGGAGACCAGGGCTTGGAGGTGATTAACGCCAACACAGGGAAGGATGATCTAAGTCGACCTTCGAGACTCTGCAAGCATGTGTTGTACACCCGTTGGATGGACTTGCACAGCAAGGTAACACATCACATGAACCCTGGGCAAACTCTCAGTTATCCGGGTCATCGCAACAGCAAACAGGCTTAAATTGGAGGCAACCGGACTTTCGTTCAATTCTCTCTGAAGACATTCCAGCTCCTATCCAACAGTCTTAGTCAATTCTGGTGGCTCGCACTTGAACAATCACTAGTTGGTGCACTACTGATTTTAAGGACATGGAGGCCCATCCTCCTAGGCACATTCTCAGTCAGATGCAAATCAATGACCCACCCGTCACTGTCCTGGGTCATTATAAGCTATTGCTTGGTGTGAGTGGAGTACGTGCTCACCTGAATCATGATGCTGATGTTGAAGGACCGAGCTGTAAGCACTGGGGAGTTGGAAGCTCAATCCTCTGTCTCTGTTTAGTGATGACTTTTCTCTTTTGACCAAGATGGCTTCTTTTACCCCTTTTTCAAACCTCCCTGTCCAAAATCTGGACATCATTGTCATCAAAAGAGTGCCCTTTGTTCTTGAGGTGCAAGTGGACTGTTGAATCTTGCCCCGAGCTGCTGGCCCTCCTCTGCTGTGCCATGTGTTAATGTAGCTGTTATTTATATTCCTCAACATAGGAGTTTGAGCAGTCGATGCATTGGACTGCATACACAACGCCACTGTGGTTTCAGATGAGCAGTTTTTGTCTGAGAGTGCTAGTAGGTTTGAAATTTACTGGTATTTTGTGTTTGGATAAAATTCTCCTGAGTTTCTCAGAAACTGCTGACACATATGGAATGACAATGTTGTTGTGTCTCTTTGTTTTCTTTTCTGTGTTCGATACTGTGTTGTTTTTTCTGCCAGCTTTAATGGCTGATTAGACAATGGCGGATTTCAGGTCACCAAAAGCTTGCTGTTGATTCCTGTCATGCTTGTGTTGTTCTTGTTTCTCCTCTGTGGCAGAGGGAATGTTGTCAGCCCAGTAACTCAGAGTTCTGATAACAGAGTTTGTGCTCCAATGAGTGATCAAAATGCAGGTGTTGGTCTGTCTGTGGGGGCTTCCGATAAACCTCCGTTTTGAGACTCCCATCTTCCTCAATGTATACTGGACAGTCCAGAAAAGACAACATGTTGATCTTGGCATCTTCTCCGGTAAACCTTATGTTGCTGTCCACTGAGTTGATGCAGTTGGTGAATGCCTCAATTTCTGTGGTTTGGATTTTGACCCAAATGTCAGCCATGTATCTAAACCAGTGAGTTGGTGGTGTTCCCTAGTAAGCACCGAGTGCCCTGCTCACCGCCTCCTCCATGTACAAATTGGCTAAAACGCGTGACACTGGGGTGCCCATGGCACACCCGTGTTTCTGTCGGTACAAGCTGTCTCTCTACTTGAAATATGTGGTTGAGCGACAGTGGTCCAACAAGTCAAAAATCTGGTTTGTTAAATTGGTTTGGTCTTTTAGTGTTTCATTGTGTTCCAACTGAGTCCTGACAGCTTTCACTGCCTCTGATGTCCAAATGCAAGTGAAAAGGGAGGTGACAGCAAAGGAAACAATGGTTTCCCTTTGTGCCAGTCTCAGGTGTCGGAGTTTGGAAATTAAGTCTGTGGAGCAGTGGCGGCTGGCCCATAGGGGGCGCTCGGGCGCTGCCCTCCCTAGATGTGGAGGGGAAAAGTCAAAATATATATAGATTTTAAAAGTATTATTAATGTCAGTTTTTACTTAATAGTACGTGGCTGCATGTAATAAGAATTATTAAAACACTTGTACTAATTGACTCTATCAATTGACTCCATATCTATTGTGGCTTGATTTTAATTTATCTTGTAAGCTGTGAGTCCTCCCAAAAGGGCCAGCTCATTTTTATGCAAAAGAAGAATATGTGAAATCTCTCAGCTTTTATGAACTCTTTTGAAATGTTGTCCATGTTGTGTCTATGTTCCCCAGCTGACCTCCGTCCTGCGCATACAACCGGTACAGCCCAGGACTTACCATGAAGCCAAGCAGGCGGCAGTGGAATATCATTCTGCCAAGCAGACCCTCTTCAGAGCCTTCCACAAGGCCGGACTGGGTGCCTGGGTTAAGAAACCTGTAGAGCAGGACCAGTTTTCTCTCAATAGCTGAGCGTGAGACTGGTCCTGGGCCTGCTCAACTACTGGATCTGTTTCAGGTGGAGAATTATGTCCCCTATAATTTTTTTTATAGACTGGACAATTAAATTATCCTTTGTTTCATTGCTTCTGTATTCCAGCTAATAAATTAACAAATCCAGATTACCAACATCTATGTGATTAATGTACAGAGCTCCATGTTGACTATTATTATGTCAAACTATTAAGATGCAGTATGCAGAAGCAGAATTCAGATCAATTGTTCACTCTGTTCTGTCTCTCTTTGAGGTCGGTCGTGTTTGTTTCTCTCCTCTCCAGCTTCACCCGCCCTCTCCCCTCTCCTGCTTCTGCTGCTATGTCTTGTCTTTCTGAGCACTTTCTTCATATCACCCGAACTCCGAAAACCATGGATCTGGTAAGCTGGTCTCTCAATGCTATTGATAAAATTTTTGCGATGGGTAGGCAGCGTAAGGGGGACCCATTCCTGTCCTGATTTGACTCATTTTGTGGGATACACCCTATATTCTTGGATGGAAAACGGTGTATCTTTCGACTTTGTCCGTCCTGGACGTGGAGACGTATACATGTTTGGATTCATGATACTTGGATTTCTACTGATTGGATTTTGTGGATTTTTCATGTATCAGCAAATACAGCGGATGTCGGTAGCCATTTGGCCTTGATCAGTCTACCGGCTGCATATAACGCGCTCACTAAGACGGTGAACAAACAGACCCGGATGTGGAGGAGCAGAGCCGAAAAGCTGGATGTGCTGGTACGCAGACTGGCTTCGGTGGTTGAACTCAAAGGGAGATGGGATAAAATCTGGAAGTGAAACGTGGAAAAGCCCAACTAATTTGGAATATTGGATTCGCCATTTGGAGCCAGCAAAGACTTGGAAAAGTCAGTGCAGCTTGTCTTCATAACAAATAAAGTATTTGGATTATGCCTGCCCTATCAAAATCACTCCCTGGATGTTATGGCAATAGAGCTCAGAACTCTCCCCTGCTCCCTCCTTCCCCGCTGACATCTGCGGATGCTTTCTGAACTGCTGGCCGGTTGATAACATCAAGGACAATGGCTTCTGGAGAGTGTTCATGGATATAGAAACCCTTTCACCCAAACAGATACACATAACTGATGCTCACAACAACATATGAACTTCATCCGACTAGTCTCCAATGTTTACCTTCTGCTTATTTGTGTCCCGTCATATTTGTGCTTCTCGTGCCAGAGGTTTTTGATATCTCAAACGGTATCCCGTTATAAGGATAAAGTGTGAAATATGTGTTTTTCCCTCCCCCTTCCTATTATGGCCCCTATCTTTCCACAGAGTCAATAGCAGCGCCCTGTGGGCACCGTGCAAGGCGGTGTCCTTGGCAGCATGGCCTCAGTAAATCGTCTCCCCCTGAAATGTTTGTGATGTATGTGATGGCGGTTGTACTGAAACAATAATTTCCCTCTGGGTTTATTAAAGTTTTTCTGATTCTGATTCTGAATTGTACTGTTCTGCTGCATATTTGACTGAACCTCTGGCCTCATTTAGGGCAACCACAGCACCTGATTAGTCCAGCAAACAAGCATTAATCTTAACCAAGCTTTGTAAATCGGCTCAATCTAAGAACTGAAACATAATAATTATCTCCAAACATATTAATTCATAATAGTTTTGCAGTTAGCAGTCGTGAACGATATAGATTTAGAAGCACATGCCCATGACATAGCAGCTACTGACAAACCATGTTTTGTGATTTCCAAACAGAGATAGAATATTTGAGATGACATTTAAAGCTTTCCTTGGCATCGTATATTAGCAATCAGCTCCATTAGCACAGTTAACCTAACTCAGTCTCCATGTATTTTCCATGCAGAACGTAGATCCTTACTTTAACTCTGGGATTACGTTAAGGCTGCCAACATTTTCAAATCACACATGTTCCAAAGGACACCATTCTGAAACTTTTCTGTACCATATCCAGCCTTCCTGTTATCTTTTATATGGACACAAACTCAATGAATCAGATCATGGCGTACATGTACGTGCACCAGGCTTTATTTAGAATACAAGCAGTGTGATATGTGTAGTCCTCAAATTTCCCTAAAAACCACAGAAGAAGATGAAGCAGTGCTTCAGTCTGTGCTAAAGAAAAATAAGAAGAATTGGCTGTTTTTTTATTTTTTTTTAATTTACTGAACAATCGTATACAAACAAACATGGGAGTGTGTCTGTTCTGTCTTCTGAGCACCCAGAATGGACCCGTGCCATTTTCTGTTGAGCATTACTTCACTGGCTAATAAAGCTACAGGCTCAGCAACACATACTGTTGGTCTTACAGTGTTACAGGATGAGAGACATGGGGCACACGTGTGCTGTTAGGCCAATTTGCCCCAATCCAAATTAAATGATCGGAATAAGTGTTTAGAGGGATGATGTTCGGATTAATGTTATTCTGATTGCCGTGTTTACATGACACATTTTCATTCTAATCTGCCCTTTATTCCAATTACTTATGTCCATATAAACATAGTTAAACAAATTTTTGATTTTCCTATTGGATACCATTGAGGACAGGTAGAGTTGAAAACTCATGGCTTTTCAGTACATTGCACATTTTATTTAAATTGTAGCCTTTGATAAGCTTTTTTACATTTTTGGGTAACATTTGAGTAGAAACTTTTATTGGATGGAACAACATTTTTTTTAAATATTTCTTACACTGAAATGTTTATGTGTGATGTGCTGTTGTTTTGATGTTGAAATTATGTTTAATATCTACTGTGTGAGGATCATTGTCTTCAAAAATTCAAGATCTTCCTTATTTTCAGACACTTTTATTCCAGTTTCTCTGATTCTGAAAACAAATCTGTGAGACTGTTCGTGTGTTATGGATTTCATTGTGCAGTCATTTACTCAGTGGGGAACAATAAAGGATATTTTTATTTCTTTACAACCAAACAAGACAGTAATTTAAATCCTGTACTTCCTCAAGCATGTTTCCTTATACTCGTTGGTATAGGACATATTACATTTGTTAATTTTCTCCAATTTATAATTTGGATTTAATATACTTATGACCTTTATCATCTTGTTTCTAGCTTTTAGGATTTTGCATAGATTTTCTTCTAAAGGTTTAAGCTTTCTGTTTGCACAAATCTAGTTCCTTTTTTAAGCTTGTGTAAAGTGTACTATTTTCCTCACTGTAACTATGTGTATTGGGGCGGGCAAATGGGGAATGACTGTCATTTGTAAGTTTGTTCTTCTTTAGGATAAAGCATGTCACTATTTGTTTAAAACTGACCAACTTTTGTGGATCAGTAGAAAACATTGTTGCTTATTTTTTTTCTAATTCAAATGAAAAGGTCAAACTGTGAGGCCCAATGCATGAGCTCTACAGGTAAAACATGAACAATCATGATTTAACAGAGTATGTAAAAACTCGGACAGGATGATGAAATAAAATACATTGCTGTAGTTTCGTCTTGTTGTTTGTAATTAGTTTCTGGCCCATTTCTTTTGTTGCTTTGTATTAGTCCACTTGAACAGATTATTGATGCATTTTATGACATCATCTAGAATCATTTATGCAGATGACATTCCGTTGTATGGCTCTTCCAAAAAAATTGTTTTTCCAACTGTTTTAATTTCTTTAATGCCTAAAGGAATCTGGTCAAATATTAACTCCATTCCATCCACTTACAAGATCGAGTGTCAAATTGTTTCCCCGGAGAGCACCGTTTTTCTGATCAGGCAAACACATTGGACTTTTGAACTTGTCGCTAAGGCCAAGCCTAAATCATTGAAGTGTTGTTTTTGACCAATGATTCTCTCACTCAGAACAACTTGTCCAACAAAAATGTATATTACTGAACTAAGAAGGTTGTTTTTAAAACAGGAACCTGAGTTGGCTATGCATGTCCATACTATATTAATAAGGCATTTTTCATATGTATCAACAAAAACAGCCCTTGACCACCTTCAGTTTGTCCAACACTCTAAGAGCAAATAGAAGAGCTTGCATCTGTCCTGTTAAATATCTTTGCACTAGTTACTTGAACAATATATATTTTTTACACAGTCAAGCCCCTTCCAATTTTTACTGAAGTCACATTTTGCAACTGGAATCCTTGGGTCACTAAACCAAAATCTACTCTTAACCCAAAGGACCACGTTATCAACTAGACGGGATAGCTCTATCCACTTCAAACTCATATTGAACAAGCTGAATTTGTTTGTTGTCCTGATAGTCTGGGCTTGTTTAAAACATTCTTCTTCAAAAGATGTTTCCTTTGGGTTCCTTATAAATATCGTTTGCTTTTTGTTATGTGTGTCATTTAACTTTTCCTTTTTAAATTATGTTTAATTGTGTATGCTCCAACCTTTGTAAAGCAGTTTATTTTTTATCTGTGAAAGCTGAAGCTGCTGTATGATTAAATAAAGACTTATTTGCTTAAAAATCAAGTCGGGAACAAACAGAAATATGTTATGTACATGGGTTAGGTCAGCATTTTCATGTGTTAGAATGGCCTGGTCAAAGTCCAGATCTAAACCTAACTTAGAGTCAGTGTTAAGTCTTCTTAGCTAAGAAGAAGACACAAAATCAGCATGTTAAAAGCTGGTAGAAACATAGTCCAAAATATCTGACTCAGAGAGCCTGCATTTAAAAAACTAAAATTTCCCAATTTACGATACCACTAGAAAAACACTAACATTCAAAATTCCCGCTCAAACTTTAAGACTTATAGTGCTGTTAAAAAGGCGTTTCTACAACAGTCATCGGACGAGAGGTGGGACACACCCCGGACGGGACAACACAGACACGTGCACAATGGCAAAAAAATTAAAACATCCAATGCAGACAAGACAGTCTGTCCAATTGGACTGCCGTAAAAAGCCGTGTTACAAACTCAATGTATTAAGATAACTTAATCTCCCCACCTCCATCTTCCTTACAAAACCGCCAAAATTCACAGTAACACATCTGATCCTTTCACAATAAAAGCATACAAGGCCTTGTGTAAGAAATGAATAGAGGATGGCATGTGGAAACATAATATTCCTTTTGTAAATTAAAAAAAATGTAGCAGCATCAAGGTGATGTAAACAGCTGCCACAAATGAAATCATGCAGCACAGGTCAAAGGGACCCGTGACTCTGTCAAGGCTTAAATTTCCATTTTAATTTTCTGCTCAGTGGAGTTGATGTATGCAGGGACACAGTGGGTAGCCAGGCTATTCGCTCCCATCTATCCATTAATAAATGACAACGACCTTTCCTTTTTGAAACCATGGATACTCAACTGTCTCCGCTGAGCACACCGCTACATTGACATCATGGATTCCCCTGCAAGAGACAAGAAATGTCAGGGGTGTCCTTTCAACGTAGCACCTTGAAGTTTTCTTCACTCTATAAGTTTTCCTCACTCCGCCTCCCTGATGGTTTAAAGCCAAAGTTTAGTATAGTGTTACAATCTTATTTCTCTCCTTCCAGGAAGCTTTGGGCTTGATTGCGCTCTGGGACCGAAGTGTGATTGCTCAAACTACCATAAAGAAACCTGGGATTTCTGATCCATATAAAGATAATCATTTGCAACAACTCAGAGATATCAGGCTTTAGAGGAGGAATGGTTTGATCAAGTTGAGCACATGGCTAGAGTCCAACGAGTGGTTCTATCTTCAATTGCTTCATTTGCTTCTCTTGCACAAAGAAGACTCAAATTCACATACTGTGATGTTCACCTTATTTTACAGAGTCAATGAATGCTGGCAAAATGATTTCCAAAACCTTCAAGACAAAATGTTTTCTGAGAGTAGTGTTGTGTCCAAAACCCACTTCTTGCAGTACTGTCTAAAGTTTTGCACTGAAGCTGACAGAGGACAAGTTTTAAAACTTGGAAATCAGTTAAAAAAAAAATAAAAAGGACATTAATGTGTTTTTTTTAACACTAACATAACAGAATACTTTTTAAACATGCCTCTGATGCCCCTAAATTAAATTCCGTGTGACCACATACCTTCATTCGTAAACAGTCAATTTTGTGTCACTGAATGACTATAAAACGAGCGGTTCTACTTATGGCCTCAGAGTTTGGTAGGAGAACATTAGAAAAGCTTTGAACCTCTCCCAGAGTTCTGCTCAGTCCATCTCCAGACAGAAAGAGGAGGGTCAATTGGGACACCTATCTAGACATGGATGTCCACTAAACAGTCAAGGAGGCTATGGCAGGCAGTTTAACGTTTATTAGCTTGACTGAATATGTATTTCAGACATACAAGAGGCCAGTGGTAACTTTGGAGGATCCCAGTAACTATTTGTGGACTTCACAAGGTCTTTATGAAATAATATGTTTTATAAACATTCGTATTTTTTACATAATAAACTGTGCTTCTAATTAATATTCGTCCTGATATTGAAAAATGACCCAGCGAACACACCATTAGGCCTAACTCAACTGTTATGTTACTGCCATCTTGTGGCCTCAGAGCTGTAGTACAAGAAAGCGCTGCTTTTGCTGGGGTGTGCGCTGATTGGTTAAAGACTTCCTGTTTACAATACGGCGACAATACGTCACGGCGCACAGTTTGAAAAAGGGAAGCGGGATTCCTTTTGTTTACAGGAAGTTTGTACGGGGTCATCATTTGGTAATTTGCGCAGTTTTTTATAATGTTTATAAATAATATAATATATGGTTCTAGTGTGCCGTTTATATGTTGTCTACAGTTTCTAGGATACAGCTAGCTCCGGAAGTGTTCGGTTGTTCTTCAGCTAGCTTAACTGCTGAGCCGAGAAACCGAAGTCAGCATCGCATTTAACGTGTGGCTGAAGTTTTTTTATTAGAGCTGGTCCGATCCAAACATTCAGACTATATTATTCTTCTCCACTGGTCAAAGACTTTACATTTTACTGTGGTTTGTAAAGTAAGACCGCTTTAAATTGTGCCACGGTGTGTCAAAGGTTGACTGATCACACGGAGATCGTTCAAAAATAATGTTTTTGATGTGCGAAACATGTTTTGTACTTGTGAAAAAAAGACCAAGAAAATCATTGTTTCGGTTCTTCTTTTGGCCACCAGAAGTCATCAAGTCACCAGTCAAAATTAACTGACAGCTTTTTTTCATGGCATACACAAGGCTTCACTGCAGCTAGAAACAATAAAGCAACAGACGCACAAACAAACAAAACATGAAATTCCAATTTATTCAGAATGACATCCACAATAGTGCTAAAGGCTATATTAAAAAGAAGATTAAGATATACTGTATAAGAAGTAAACAAAGATCACATTTGATACACAGCAAATCAACTACAGTGAGACAGAATAGCTGAACTTTAACTAAAAGCCAGGCTGAAAATTAAAAGTTTTCGGTTTCCTATTAAAACTCATCATTCTGAGCGGCCCTCAAGTAAGCAGCAAGGCTCTTTCACTGCAGATGCCTGGAAAAGAAGAATCATTAGCCTCTGCTTCTAATGGAAGACTGAAGGATCTAACAGGCTTGTAGGCTAAAAACAAGCCCTTTAAATATGTTAGACTCAGACCAGTAACAGTTGTAACCTTAAAAAACAATCCGTGGGATTGGATCCACCTGGAAACCGCTGGACTTAACCTGATCAAACATAACAGATACGTTCTAATCTATTTAAAAGGTGCATAGTGCAAGTTTTGAAGTTAAATATTATTTGCTATCTTTCCCATGCATGCCTTTACAGTTGCTTGACATGTAAAATGAATTTTCCTCTATTTACCACAGCTGCCTCTACGTATAGCCTGGATACTTTTTCAATGTGTGTAATAGGGCTGCACAAAAATCGCATTTGCAATATAATCGCAATTTTAAAAAAGCCCAATTTCCAAATCGCAGTGGTCTGCAATTTTTGGCTATGTACCAATTAGTGAATCAGATACGTCCTTTAGGTGTCGGTAATATGTTTAAAGTGGGTTTGCCTCCACATGGAAGGGAAGACAGTTGCAGCAATGAGATAATCTAATTTTATTACTTATTTTAGAGTTTATATAATCATATTGTTTTACCAGAAACTTTCAGGAATCTCACCAGAGCATTAAGCCAATCAGTTTAATACATAGACTTGCTTGTTGGTTGCACTTTGCACTTTATGTTTAACAAGGGTTGATGTCCAAATCAATTAAAAGCTGTTCTCCTGAATAATATTCTGATTAATAAAAACATTAAAAGTTATTTTAAATAGTCCTTGTTTACAACCATCTTTATCTAGAGGCCATATTTGTTGCTTGTGGTTAATGCAAAGAAAAGTCAAAATCAAATTGTAATTTTGGTTTAAATATATCGTAGTCAGAATGCAATCATTTCTGAGTTGAGACCCAGTGGGTCTTTTAGCACCTAATCTGCATAGAGATGAAACAGATTGATTTGTTGTTTGTATATGTTTAAAAATACATGATAAATTAAACAGAAAAAAATTATAATTGCAAATCGCAATATTAAGATAAAAAAAATCACAATTAGATTATTTTCCAAAATTGTTCAGCCCTAGTGTGTAACCTTTTTGCTATTAGTGAAAACAGGCAAAAATAGCTATTGCAATGCACTCTGGGGCCTAAAGAACATCTAAAATGGGAGATGTGTGAAAAATGTACCCAGGTGGGTTAAACTTGGACTGATAAAAAAACAAAAAAAAACAATGCATGCTATTACCAAAGCAATTCCCTCTTTCTGGACAGATATAGTGCAGAGTTTCTTGGAAGCCCAGGAGAGTCCCTTTTGCAAAAAAAAAAAAAAAAAAATCTTTATCTTTATATCCAAAATTAAATCTTCACGAGTTGCAAATTCAAATTAATCGATGTATCGTCCAGCCCTAATATCAAGTAGGCCTATTGAGTATTTTTCTTAGTATAGGTATGCATCTACAGCACAGCTGTGAAATTAATGTCATGTCACCTGATGATCTTCTCCAGTAGTAGCATGTGTAAAAAAAAAAAAAAAAAAAGACCAGGACATTAACGTGATCCCTGAGGAACAGCATAATTTTGTAGCATTTAGATTCAAATAGCACAACTCCGTTTTCCACTGTGATTAGAACCACTAGATCTTTAAATGCCTGTCAACATGTCTGTCCAGTATAACTGCCACTGCTGGTTTTTACATGTTACACTGTCGACCACTCTTAACTAATGCTGTCTCTGAGCTTTAATTGGATCGGAGACCCCTGGAAGAACTCTTCGCACGTGTTCTAAGACTGTCTTTGCTTTGCTTCCTGCAGCGGTGTGAAGAAGATGAGGCAGGTAAGAGTCTTCCTCCCCTTTGCAGTGTGTTTGTGTGTGAAGTGGGGGGCCTCGCACCTGCTGGATCATCTTTCCTCCATTGCTGAGGCGTAAGAGCGGCCCCTCCTCTCAGAGACAGGACAGGAGGCTCAGCTCCTCCTCGCAATAGAACCGTCTTTTATTCAGGGATTGAGCTGGGAACAGCTGCAGACTGCTTTAAGAATGGACACAGAAGCGAGAAAAGGGCATTTTCCATACTTTATAAATAAGACCTATGTTTATCTGTGGACCTACAGGCAGTTTCAGGTACCGCTTAAATCTCCGCTGTGTGTCTGCAGCATGTTGTGAGCGACGCTGACCCTGGCTGTCTGTTTGCAGCGGGTGCAGGTGGAGTGGGACGACGTGAACAAGCTGCTGCAGCGTCATGGCTTCAAGCCCGTGTTCTTCGCCGACCCCGTGGAGAACAGGAACCTCACAGGTGAGGAGACGTCTCCCCGCCGCCCTCTGCGTAAAAAAAACGGACGTTCCGCGGGCCCCGCTGTGACCTTCGGGGGGGGTGTCCCACAGATCTAGTCCTGCTGGACAAGACGTCGGCGAGCGAGCTGAGGGCGACTCTGAGGGCGATGCTGACGGACTCGGAGAGGAGGCAGGCGCTGGTGCAGGAGCTCGTCAGGTCCAACAACCAGCTCAAGTACGTCTAATATCAACATTTAAAAAAAAAAATAATAATAATCCACCATGTGATCCTGCACAACCGTTAACTGTAGAGATTAGGGCTGAACAATTAATCGCATTTTCAATATAATCGCGATTTAAAAAAAACGCAATTTCCAAATCGCAGAGTCTGCAATTTTTGGCTATGTAACAATTAGAGAATTAGACACGTCCATTAGGTGTTGGTAAAATGTTTAAAGTGGGTTTGCCTCCACATGGAAGGGAAAACAGTTGCAGCAGTGAGATAATCTAATTTTATTACTTGTTTTAGAGTTTATATAATCATACATAGCATTAAGTACAGGTCAATCAGTTTAATACATAGACTTGCTTGTTGGTTGGACTTTATGTTCAACAAGGATTGATGTCCAAATCAACTAAAAGCTGTTCTCTTGAATAGTATTCTGATTAATAGAAACATTAAAAGTTCTTGTTTTAAATAGTCCTTGTTTACAACCATCTTTATTTAGACGCCATTTTTGTTGCTTGTGGTTAACGCAGAGAAAAGTCAAAATTGCAATTTTGGCTGAAATATATTGTAGGCAGAACGCAATCATTTACTGCTCTGAGTTTAGATGCTGCGGGTCTTTTAGCACCTAATCTGCACAGCGAGGAAACAAAATGATTTGTTGTTTGTATATGTTTAAAAAGACATGATAAATTAAACTGGGAAAAAAAATCGCATTAAATCGCAATATTAAGAAGAAAAAAATCGCAATTAGATTATTTTCCAAAATCGTTCAGCCCTAGTAGAGATCCATTCCTGGCCTTTTGATTGGATTCTGACACCGACCCAAAAAAAGAAGGGCTGATTGCAACCGGAGAGGACCCGCAGCACGGATGGAGAACGACACGCCGATGTCAGACTAGAGGCCGGCTTCTCGGGTCATACCGAGCCCCGGCTCTTTAATAATGGATCCGGTTCTGTGCAGACCACCTGTCCCCCTGTCACCCAATCTCAACAGCACCCGACGGCAATTGCCCCTGCCGAGTGGTGACCGCGGAAACCGTGGATGTTCTCCCAGAAACGTGAAGGAGGGCATAAAAGACCGTGCAGACGGACCGCTGTCCTCTTCAAGGACTTATTACAGTTGAGCGTGATGTAAGGGACTAGATGCTGATCTGTATGTGTGTGTGTGTTTTTTAGGGACGAGGTGCAGAAGCACATGAACCATGCGGCTCAGCAGTCTCAGAGGGCCACCGAGCTGCAGGAGCTGCTGGACGGGGTGAAGAGCCGGGTCCGGGACCTGGAGGAACGCTGCCTGGGGCAGGCAGCTCGGCAGCACAGTCACACTCAGCGGCTGCAGGAGGAAAACGAAGAAGCTCAGGTGGTTCATGCCATCGTATTATTTTGTGTTTCCTTTTTTTCTAATTTTCTTCCTTGCATGTTGGTACGTTTGCCTCCAACGATACGCATCCTTGCCAAGTATTTGCACTTGCATCTTAAAAAAATGTGACTATTGTAAAAGAGTTCAATGTTTATTTAGAATCTGAACCCGTAATGTTTTAGATAAATTACAGATGGAGGGAAATATTCCAACCTTTGTTGTAATTTGGATGATTAAGGGTGACAAATAAGGAAAACTCCAAATCCAAATATATCAGAAATTTTGAATATTATTCAACATTAATATGTAAAAAGCATTGTTAATTTAGGAATACTCGTGTGGAATACTGCTGTCCAGAAGACAGTCTTTGACGTCCTCAACAAGGAGACGAAGCTACAAAAGGTCATTGCTAAAGAAGCTGGTTGTTTACAGAGAGCCAGTATATTCATAGAAAGTTGAGTGGAAGGAAAACGTGTGGTAGGAAAAGGTGAAACAGCAGCAGGGAGAACTGCAGCCCTGAGAGGATAGTCAAGCAAAGTCCATTCCTGATTCTGGGGGAGGTTCAGAAGGAGTGGACCCTATCCTACACATGGGCTGCAAGCGTTTTCTTCAGGGCTGAGGAGAGAAAGAACTGGGCTGTTGCTCAGTGATCCAAAAAAAAGTTTGCGTTTCATTCGTCAATCAAGGTCCCAGAGCCTGGTGAAAAGTGGAGAGACACCAAACCCACGTGGCTTGAAGTCCAGTGTGAAATTTTCCACAGTTGTCTACTGGTTCTGGTCCACTGGGTTTTCTCCAGTCCACGGTCAATGCAGCTGTCTACCTGAGCACTTCACGCTTACTTCTGCTGACAAGCTGTATGGAGATGCTGACTTCAGATTCCAGCAGTACTGCTGGAGGTACCAAAATTGGTCCAAAGACCACGGCGTCCCTTTTCTTGATTACCCGTCAAACTGGTCAGAACTGGACCCCGTAGAGAATATATGGAGTGTTGTTAAGAGGAGGATGATACTTACCAGAAGCAACAAGGCAGATGACCTGAGGGCGGCTGTCTAAGCAACCTGGACTTCCTGAACACAGAGGGCTGATCGCCTCCATGCCACGCCGCATGGATGCAGTAATTCATGCAAAAGGAGCCCCCCAACCATGTATTGAGGGCAAAGAAATTAACATACTTTCAGGACCTGAAAATGTTTATTCCTTTTTATTGACCATTTTCACTATATGTGAGCCATGTTGACCAAAATGACAAGAAATAAAGGCTTGGAATCTTTCACACTGTAAAGAGAATATCCGAGTTTCCCTTTCTGCAACGAGGGACAAAAAAACTCTTGAATCTAATATTTTGCCCTGTAAACCGTCACACGCTTTGTCACATTACATCCAAAAATGTGTTGTGTTCGTTTATGCGACAGATCAACACAGAGGAAGTTAGAAGGAATCTGATTTATTGTTTTCCAAAAGCTTTTCAAATAAAAAGCAGAAAACTTTTCCTAGGAAAACCATCAATAAAGAAGGAAACACAGCTAACGGGCGAAAGGAGGTGCTCTACTCAGGAGACCGAGTATGGCAGGATTCAACACTGAACCTGAAACATGGTGGAGGCAGGGAATGTTCTGAAAGTCACTGCTGTGTGTTAGAAAAGCCCCAATAAAAGGCAGTGAAGTTCATGGATGTGACGCGATGACATACGGGCGAGGGGTGTGAACACTTCAGGGTTGCCCGGTTGGATCCTCACCGCCGTTTGTCTTTAGAGGAGATGTCTGTCGCTGGAGCAGAGGCTGGCCAGACAGGAGGAAGAGGGAGCGGAGCTGCGGAGGAAGCTACATTTTGCTGTCAAAGAAGAAGAGCAGCGATCGGCGCGGCGGGACCGAACTTTCCGACGGATCTGCATGCAGGTCTGCGAGCAGAGCGACGCGGCGCAGCAGCAGTGAGCGACAGCCAGCCTTCTTCACGTTCCGACACAGACCCGACACTCACTTCGGGTGTCTGGAGCGTCTGGGTCGGGTCAGTCGGAGCTAGCTTAGACTCAGACCGGCACGTTCACCTGGTCTGACTGGAGTTCACTGCTGTCCGCAGGATCCTGGATGTGATTGACTTCTATGAGAGCAGAACGAGCCGCCTTGGGGATGAGTCCAGGTATCTCCCTCCTCTCACTGACTGCGGCCTCCCATTTCACCTCTGAAGCTCTCTCACTCACTCTCTGCACTCACAGGACCGGAAGAGGAGAAACCGCGGAGCCCGGACAGGCAACAAGGAGAACTTCAAGCGCCGTGTCCCTGGCTTTCCAAACCATCCTGAAGGTAATTCCCTGAACTGCTGGTTTAGTTGGGATTGCGTCCTTCTGAAGCAGGTCTGACCCCCTCCGTTTGCGCCCAGGCATACCAGGACCAGCAGAAGGAAAACAGCTCTCGCATCCAGGAGTTAAAGAAGGAGGTGGCTGTTCTCAGGAGAGGGTTGGACACAAGGTGTGTTTGTCAACGGCAGGGCAGTCAAAAGTAGCCGGTCAACGGCGGCAAATCGGCGTCTATAGCCGCCGCCTACATTTCCCCGATTATATAATGGAGTGATATTTGTGCCTTCTGGTTGAGCGCGCAGGAACCAATCTGAACTCAACTCTGAAAAACTCTTCTCGCGCGACGCTCGCGGAGATCTATGGCAAGCCGATGAGGCCAATTATCGTCCGTACAATAACGCGCAGTTCCAACCCGCATTTTTTACGTCACCGCGTGTTTCCAGCCAGAACGCGCAGTGACGTAAAAAACGCGCGCTCGCGTAAAATACGTGCGGTGGCGTTAATAACGTTTGGTGGCGTTTTTTGCATATTATATTATCAGGAGATTATCTTTTATGTGCTCAGCCACTAGATTTAAAGGTGTTTTACCCAATAAGAACACTGCAGCACCAGACACAACCAGGAGGTCCCTGATCGTTGGGGAAAGGCAGAAAGAAGATGCGCCTTCCTTTCTGATCCTGTCTAAATCCTGCTTAGTTCAGTAATAAAGTCTGGCTGGAAACGCGCGGTGACGTAAAAAACGCGCGCTCGCGTAAAATACGGGTTGGAACTAGGGCTGGGTATCATCTAGGATGAGCCGATTCGATACGATTCTCGATACACAGCTCACGATACGATACGATTCTCGATACATAGCTCAGCTTGCTTTGATTCCAATATCGATATTTATTACTTTGAATTAATGCTCAGTGATTCAATCACCAAAATCAGCCAAATATTATGTTTATGTTCTATTTATTGATCACAGACATATTAACAGGAAAATAAAGTGCATTTGCTTCAATGCATTTAACGTGTCACAGAAACCAAAAATGTGCCCAAACATCTGATTTTAGGGACAAAGGAGCTTCTAAAATCCTGTCGGCCGTTCCACAAATTCATCTCACTTGCTCTCCTTCGCTGTGAACTGTAATGGTTGCGCTGTAATAACGCCCCCTAGAGGTTGGGAGGTATATCGATATTGAAAGCCAGAATATCGATATTAAATCGTTTTTAAAAATATCGATATTAATCTTTATATCGATTTTTATGCACAGCCCTAGTTGGAACTGCGCGTTATTGTACGGACGATAATTGGCCTCATCGGCTCGCCGTAGAGAAGGAACTGAGCACGCGCGAGACCGGTTTTGAGCGCGCACGTGTTGTCTCACTGCGCGCTCAGAAGTTAATAAATTGTCATATATTCACCTAATCTGATCTGTTTCATATGGTGCTAGTAATTCAAATTTAACTAATTGTATGCAAATTTGTTCAAAACCTTGTTAAAACATGATAACATGTGAAAAATTTTTTTTAAGAATAATAATTATAAAAAAAACAAAGGTTGTTTTTGAAGAATTGATCATTCAAGTTTTTTTTTTTGCTTTTTATTCAATTTAAAACATTCACTTTGACTCTATTATTTAAATAATCACCTGTCTTGAAAGCTTCCAAAATACATCAGGGAGACTCTATTTTTTAAAATTCTCCCCTTCGGGGCTCGGGCACCGTCATAAGTGCACCCTCCTACCTGATAGTGTGTGGCCTGCTACTGTAAAAAAGTTTGACTGCCCTGCAACGGAGGTTTGAACTCCAAGGAGACTAGGTAAGGTCGACAATTGGGTCCAACTGAGATTAGGGGTGGCCGATACATCGAGTAGTTTTCCTCCGTGCGATAGTTAAAATGACTTTATCGCGACCATCGCGTGTAAATTTTCTTGCCAAAATTGAGCCGCTTTATTTAATTCACTGTGAGTTTAGTTTTTCCCACATGCTGTGAACGCATCACTGGCTCCTCCTCCAACGGCGAGCACGTACACTTGCTTGACGTCGACGAGACAGCGAGAACTATGGCGACGGCGAGCTTTTCAGGCAGTGGAAGGATGTCGAACAAAACGCGGTGATTTGCAAACCATGCCGTAACACCGTTGCCACAAAAGGCAGCAGTAGCACAAATTAGTTCCACCTAAAACGTCATCCGGTGCAAAATGAAGACTCTTGTCAACTCCGTGTGTCGACACAATTTAAAACATTTTAAATTTATTTTTATTTTGCAATCAATTTTTCAAACAAAAAAAAATCGACAGGTTAATATGAGATATACCAATGCAACTTTAGGCACTATTTGGCTAAAACCATTTGATATTGCGATATATATCGTGTATCGTGATATAGCCCAAAGATATCGGGATATTAGATCTTCTTTATATCGCCCACCCCTAACTGAGATACACAGCTCTCTGATCCATTCAAGTCGTGTGTGAGTAGCCACCCGGCCAGCCTCAGATGCTGTTGTCGGTTTTCCAGATTGCCTGATGAAGCCAACAGAGGTGGGAGCGTCAGGGAGCAGACCAGAAACTCCAGGCTGTGCGTCCAGTATCACCAAGTAGGTCAGCTCTGCTCTGGGCGGCTTTTCTTTCCTGATAACTTTCTGATGCATCAACGCTTTTTCTCCCCCCCCCTCTGCACTCCAGCTGCTGACTGAGATCAATGCGCTGGTTACCGACCCCAGCGCCCCGTTGAGGCTGCCCCAGGACAACCGCCGGACCGACGGGTTGGAGCGGGCAGAATTCCAGGCTCTGCTTCCCACGCTGGACCAGTGGTGCCAGCAGCTCCACAAGCTCAGGGTAAAGCCCGGTTTATGCTCGATGCAAAATTTCCTGGCTACGTGGACAGTTCTGCGCGGCGACAACATGGCGGACGAGCGAGCGCTCCGTCTGGCGGAGGTTCGTAAACATAGACATCCTTATGATTCGGCCCATAAAGATCACCGTGACCAACCAATTGTTAACAATTCCTGGAGAGAAATTGCCAAAGAAAGAGGCTTTAAAATGTAGGAACCAACTATTTTCCACTTCTACGCGTGGTGGGGTGTAGTACTCTTGGCATAGGAGTGCAACACTGCCCTCTAGAGTCTAGGACAGGGATGTCAAACAGCTTAATCTGATCTCAAGAGGGCCACACGAGTAAACTCATTGCAAGATTAAATTGAACTAATAAATGTGGACTTGTTGTTGATTTTTATATTAAATTAATTTCACTTACAATATATTAGGAATAACCTCAGCGTTTTTAAGAAAAGTATGTGCAATTTCAACAATACTTTTACTCAGTTAAACATTTACTTGCGCATTATGCATAAGAACTGATCACAGTGATTGTACAATGTTGAAAAACATTTATTCACATTTTTTGGAACTTAAAAACACTGTCCTGCATGACAAAATACATCAAACAGATAAAAATCAAGAAATTATTAAAATTTTTCCACACCTGAAGCTTAATCTGCTGATTAAAACACAGCGCCCCTCGTGGACAACATAGGAACTGCATATTTTCAATTAAACGAAGCACATGTTTTTTTTCAATAATTGTTTTATCATTCTCTTCCTTTTATCTCTTCTTTCTTTCACCTTTTCTTTTTTTCTTCTTGTTCTTCTTTCCTCTCCTACTTTCCCATTGTAGTGTCCATATAATTTGAGATATTCCCCGCATGAATCATAATAAAACTATTCACATTCATAAATCAAGCGGAGCACCATGGCAATTTTGTCATATTGCCAGACAGGACACTGGGGGGAAAAAAAAGTGTTATTTTTTTTTTTTATAATGATAATGCATTTAGCCACCGGGCCGGAATAAATTGTTCCGCGGGCCGGATCTGGCCCGTGGGCCGTATGTTTGACACCCCTGGTCTAGGAGAATAGTGCTACTGCGGACAGAGCATAAATGCTGCTTTATGTCTCATTTCCGCGCAGAACATACATGCATCAAGCATAAACCAGCCTTCAGTGCTCAGTTTGTCTCTGACAGCGCCGTGATTAGTATCCTCAGTACCACCGCTGTCCTGTGTCCATCCCTGTGTTTAGGATCTCCAGCGCAGCTTGAGCAAACTGAGTGCCACTCTGATGCCACAGCAGCGCTGCGATGGTGCCGCCGCAGGGGCGGTCCGGGTGGAGGACCTGATGCTGCTGGTGGAGGAGCTGCTGGAGAACGCCTCTGCTGACGATAAACAGGTTGGCCTTCACATTTCTAATCCAGCCCCAGGCTTTCTTCCTGATTCTAAAGTCCTCGTCGACTGTCGCCTGTCCCGCCAGAGGCTCAGGAGTCCCACTCGCCACACCCTGGCGTCCATGGTGTCGCATTTCCAGAAGCTGTTCGACGTTCCCTCCCTCAGCGGAGTTTACCCGCGGATGAACGAGGTCTACGCCCGCCTGGGGGAAATGACCAACGCTCTGAGGAACCTCAGAAACGTTCTGGACCTAGGTGATCTCCGTGAATCCGTTTGAGCTGTCCTGACTGCTCCTGACGGATTTAACCGTACTGACCCAGAGTGTCCGTGTCAGACAGCAAAGCTTCTCCTGCGGCGGTTGTGAAGCAGGTCTCCAGGCTGGTCTCCTTGGACCCACGGCTGGGGGGTGCAGACATTGACAGGTTCAGTATTACAGAAGTTAGCATCTCCTTTTTTTGTGTTAGGGGTCCTGCTGATGTTCCGCGGGTCTCTCCACTGTCTGCTCTCTTTTTTCCAGCATCATAATCAAAGTGAAGCAGCACGACGAGTTTTTCCCGGCCTTCCACAGCCTCGTGACGGAAATCTTAAACGTTCTCGGTAAATAACGACTTTGTTGCTTCACTGAAGGTCCAGCCTCAAACTTCCATTCCTCTGCAGATCCACATCTCTCAGCTTCCCAAACCCTCCCACAGCAACCCGACATTTATGTGTTGCAGGTTTGAGTCACCTGGACGACATCCTCCCGGCTCTGACGTCTCTGAAACAGACAGCTCCGTGACCCCCCCCCACCACCACCACAGCACAGGGGCTGTTTTAGTGTGTCTTGCTTAGCTCTGGGTTTCAAATGAATTAAAACTGACTCAAGCTGACTGTTTGTGCGGTCTTCATTTCATTGTCTTCCACTTATCCTACATCATATGACGTCATTTGCCAGGTTCCAGGCCTCTGAGAACTCACTGACTGCTGCAGCCATGAAGAGCTGCGCTGACTCGTGTAGTATGTTTTGCCACCAGCAGATGGCAGCACACGGCGCGTCTACACACAGCTCTACATCACCATGTCACCAGATGACTGAACCACTGAGCTATATAATACACTGAACCCATAGACATCATATACGTAGACGCCTCATCGGGCGGGTTCTGCCTATGCTGCGGATGCGTCAGAGCGTCCGCCATGTTGAATGTGGCAAATCTGCAGTTAGTCTGAGTCACTTAAACAGTATCAGAGGGAGTTTAATCTCAGAACATACTTTATATTCATAATATTTTTCTTTTTGTAATATTACAAGTTTATTTTCGTATCCCTTTGGCTTCATTCTCCTGACTTTATATTCGTAAACAATATAAATAATTTTAATAATCTAACCTGACCCTATTACTCCAGGACTGAAATCGTTCTGCAAACTGTGACTATTCTGGAAATGTTCACCTTAATTCTCATAATTTCACCTTTTTTTTTTCATAATATTACCACTTTTGTACTTTTTTTTTTTGCTTTATTGTCCTAGGACTTTTTTTTTTCTCATATTAGTAACTTTCTCTTTAATACTCCCTCAAAACGTCTTCCTAATCTGTGACTATATCAGGACTTAAAAGGTTCACATGTGACACGGTTTTATAAAATAATGAAGACCACAATGTTTAGATTTAACCAACACATATATAACACATAACACATATACACACACACATATGTGTGTGTATATGTATATAGATAACATAACATTTCCATGCAGCACAGGAATGAGGCATCTTCCCTGATCGACGTTCACTACAACAGAACTTAACTTCTTTCTGCCACATACAATATGGCGGTGACGTTAACGAACTCGCGCCCAACGAGGCGTCGACGTATATGATGTCTATGGCTGAACCCATTCAGTAAATGCTTAGAAAAAGTCAATGCCGGTATGTGGCAACATTTTTTTCAATTGAATAAAAAAACAAACTGCAGTACTAATCTTTGGACCAATAGAGGAGAGATCAAGAGTTAGTGTACAGCTTCAGCTGCTTCTGCTAGGAACCACTGATCAGGCCCGAGATCTGGGTATAGTGATGGACTCAAACTTGAACCTCCAAAAGCATCTAAAGACAATTACAAGGTCGGCTTTCTATCACCTGAAAAACATTTCCAGGATTAAAGGACTAATGTCTCAGCAGGATCTGTAAAAATGAATACATGCATTTATATATAGTCGGATTGATTGCTGATATGATGTTTTCACAGGTCTGCCTAAAAAGTGGATCAGACAGCTGCAGCTGCTGCCTGCATCCTCACTAAGACTAAGAAAGTAGAGAACATAACCCCAGTTTTAAAGTCCTTACACTGGCTCCCTGTATCTCAGAGAATAGACTTTAAAATACTTCTGTTAGTCTATAAATCCCTGAATAGCTTAGCCCCTAAATACATCACAGACTTGTTATCAGTGTGTCAACCCTTCAGACCACTTCTGACTCCAGCCTACTCTGCAGAACCAAACATGGAGAAGCAGCATTTAGTTCCTATGCTCGGGCGATGCCTGAGTTATTCTAAATCAAGATTAAAAACACATTTCTTAAGGATTGCCTTTGACAGTTCTAGTTAAACTGTTTACTGAAACATCATTAGTTCAAGTTTGTAGTTCAACTGTTTTTAATATTTGCTTTTAGTTTCCATTTTTTTTTTCTTCAAAGTTTTATTTTGTTTCAAATTTTCTATAGTTTAACTTGCTATTATTCTGTTTTTATGTTCCTGTATTTTAATCATGTAAAGCAATTTGTATTTTCTTTGTGCTGAAATTTGCTATACAAATAAATTTGCATTGCCTTGCCTTTACCTTACTGAAGGCTTCCCAGGTTCAGGTACCGCACCTTCATATCACGTGGTGCACATCACCATTTTGGGCTGAGATTGGTTCTGAAGATGTGTTTATACTTGGGGAGAACAATGCAGAAACCCAGCAGATGGACCATAATTTTTATGCATACCACAGAGTTACAGAATGCCAGCACATGCAACAAGCTGTGCAAAACAGTTCTTTTTCAAGGGTCTTAAGCTCCAGCCCTACTTTCAAGCAGGGTAGTGTAAGACACCAGAATTAGACCACCAGTAAGACAACTGGTCTTACACCAGAAAGACAACCTGGATATTTTAAACACTTTTCCTGGCCTTAAAAAAAAACGTACTTTTGCGTGCACAGCATGCAAAAATATGAAGAAATTATTGTTGGTGTGTGGAGAAGGCTCAGGCTTGTACATGTCAGAAAGATAAATTTAAATGCACAATCCAACTTGTTTCTTTATTAAAATATAAAATGTATTAATTTATATGTGTATTGATTTGTAATGCCACATGTCTTTAAGTGCTTAAAACAAAATATTTCAGTATGAAATCACATAATTATACATTCATATGCCATGTCTCTGTTAAAGAGCATACATTTATGAAATATGCTGTTTACATGACATATTTCAGAATTAAAACATTTTATTTTATGTGTAACAGCTTCCCTCTATCACAGGGGTGTCAAACATACGGCCCGCGGGCCGGATCCGGCCCGCCGAACAATTTAGTCCAGCCCTGTGGCTAAATGCATTATCATTATAAAAAATTCCCAGTGTCCTGTCTGGCAATGTGGCAATAAGATGCCACAAAGAGCTCATCAGATTTGACTTTCACAAGTGGACAAGATAAAAGGAAGAGAATGATAAAACAATTATTGAAAAAAAACATGTACTTTGTTTAATTGAAAATATGCAGTTCCTATATTGTCCACGAGGGGCGCTGTGTTTTAATTAGCAGATTAAGCTTCAGGTGTGGAAAAATTCAAATCATTTCTTAATTTTTATCTGTTTGATGTATTTTGTCATGTAGGACAGTGTTTTTAAGTTCCAAAAAATGTGAATAAATGTTTTTCAACATTGTATAATCACTGTGATCAGTTCTTATGCATAATGCACAAGTAAATGTTTAACTGAATAAAAGTATTGTTGAAATTGCACATACTTTTCTTAAAAACGCTGAGGTTATTCATAATATATTGTGTAAAAGTGAAATTAACTTAATATAAAAATGAACAAGTCCACATTTATTAATTCTATTTAATCTTGCAATGAGTTAACTCTTGTGGCCCTCTTGAGATCAGATTAAGCTGAATGCGGCCCCTAAACCAAAATGATTTTGACACCCCTGCTCCATCATAACCACATCTCTGCACTTTGTAACAAACCAATCCAGGGAGTTGTGCTTTATTTTAGTTGGGCAAACGGCTTCCTCGGTACAAATAAAAGCTGCTTAGTGGTAACGACAGGATCATATTCCCTGTGAATCCGACTGTGGGAACGTCACTTGCACAACATTACCCCGGGTTCCACCATGGCCTGAAGAAACATGCAATCTGCGTTTAGTCATTTCATCGATGCATAAAGGAAACACCTCTTTCTGTGTAAGAGCCAAAGATTTTGAAAAAAACCTTGAAGGCGTTTGTTCATAGCTGCACCTTGCAGACATATCATGATTAAGGGCAACAGTCTGGACAGTCGTTGCAAATGTTCCAAATTAAAACCTGAAAAACTAGAAAAAAAATAAGACGGACGTTTTATTTCAAATACTTATATACTGTGACCCTTTCATGCAGGCCGGTCTGATTGATCTTGCTATTTTAGGAGTGAGAGCAAAGAAAAGAAAAGTGACTCTGATGTTTGTCAGTGATGTTAAAACACGCAGAAAGGTCCTATTTAAAGTAAGTTTATTAGGATAGTTGGGTGGGGTGTGGAGCTCAGAGCCAGCTCTAGCCAGAGTGGGTTTCATGCCACTGAACAGACTGGTTCACAGCTCCGTGTCAGCAGGAATGCTAACACACCCTGTCTGCAGGTTGGAGCTACCTCTGCTTTCTGACACATTGTGCAACAGAGCAACCAGCCATGTGTTTCCCATAACAAACAGCTGCTACACCCCTGATGTTACCCACCACACCCCCTAACAGCTAGTCTAAGATTCCACTTACTGTCTTAGAATAAAAGAAAGTTTGAAATTATAATTATTGTGATCATAAATACTCTGTAGCGTGTGTCTCTCGTTCTTCCATGCTTTTAATTTACAGCAGATCCAGATGCTGCAGCAACACATTAGAGGAGATTGCAAATGAGAGATCATATTTCTCCATTTCAGCTTCTTGTTAAATCCATACGGTCATGGAGGAAAAAAAATTAGGCCATGGCATTAAATACTTTTTAATGGCAACATTGTTAGGAAATGTTCACATATCAGTGTTTAAATTGCTATACAGGACTGTCTCAGAAAATTAGAATATTGTGATAAAGTTCTTTATTTTCTGTAATGCAATTTAAAAAAACATGAAATGTCATACATTCTGGATTCATTACAAATCAACTGAAATATCGCAAGCCTTTTATTGTTTTAATATCGCTGATTATGGCGTGCAGCTGAAGAAAACTCAAAAATCCTAACTCAAAATATTAGAATATTTCCTCAGACCAAGTAAAAAAAAAAAGTATAACAGCAAAACAAAATCAAACATTTGAAAATGTCCATTAATGCACTCAGTACTTGGTTGGGAATCCTTTTGCACAGATTACTGCATCAATGCGGCGTGGCATGGAGGCAATCAGCCTGTGGCATTGCTGAGGTGTTATGGATTCCCAGGATGCTTCAATAGCGGCCTTTAGCTCATTTGCATTGTTGGCTCTGGTGTCTTTCAGCTTCTTCTTCACAATACCCCACAAATTCTCTATGGGGTTCAGGTCAGGGGAATTGGCAGGCCAATCAAGGACAGTAATGCCATGGTCAGTACACCAGTTACTGTGAGAATCTTATGTCGTCTCTTAACCACTACCATACTTGTGATTTAGTTTACTGAACCAAGCTGAGTGTTTTTCAAAGCTCAGGAAACCCTGCAGTGTTTCCAGTTAATTAGACGATTCAAGTGATTAGTTGAATAGCCTCCTAGTATACTTTTTCACGATATTCAAATATTTTGAGATAGGATATTTGGGTTTCTTAAGCTGTAAGCCATAATCAGCGATATTAAAACAATAAAAGGCTTGCGATATTTCAGTTGATTTGTAATGAATCCAGAATGTATGACATTTCATGTTTTTTAATTGCATTACAGAAAATAAAGAACTTTATCACAATATTCTAATTTTCTGAGACAGTCCTGTATACCTTTGGAAAATAAATTGATTTAGTTTTAGGTAACACCTAACAACAAACCTTTTTTTTTTTACTCCTTAAACAAATTCTGAACAGAAACGTGTTTTGTGACTGAGGAAATGTTAGGCTACCCCACCCCCTAACAGCTAGCGTTGCCCGGTTTGTTAGGAACCCCTTCGGTCTTTTCTTGCCACTGATGTGCTCAGCTGGCGCTCCTCAGGGGTGTGTGTTATCACCCCTGCTTTTTATGTTCTACACTAACGGGTTTCAGAGCCAAATCGGTCACGTGCCTTATGGCAAACTTAAAATACTTAATTGTTCTAACACTAAGTAATCTGCTGGACAGTCCTCTCTTGGCAGGTTTGTTGTGGTACCATGTGCTTTCCATTTGATGACGATAGATATTATTGTGCATGTGCACAAGCCAATTTAAGTTAGCAATCTAAATTTTTATCAATTCATTTTACCAACTTGGACCATTTTGTGCAGATCTATCTCATAAAGTAAGATAGAAAACATTTAAATCCCCGTTTGGAATGTCACAAAATAGGGAAAGACTAAGGGGAGTGAAGACTTTTGCAAGACACTAATTATTTGGGCACCATGCTGGCAAACTCTAGAGCTGGAACACTGATGATGTCTGCTGGAAGGACAACCAAAAGCTGTTGTTTTTAAGAAAACTGGATGGTTTCAATATCGACCAACTTCTGTTAAAATGTTTTATTTGTCTTAAAATTGGAATCTGTCTTACCTTTTGGACTAGTGTGCTGGTTTGGTAACCTCAGCATGTCGAATAAAAAGAGCGTGATGAGCATGGTTTACGATTGTTTCTACTGATTTTTTGAGACTTTAATCTGGCCTTCAGAATAAGAGCGACTACGTAGGTATCATCAATCCTTAAAGACCCTTGGCATCCTCAGCACACTGGGTTCAGGTTTCTACCATCAGGAAGGGGGGTTACTAATGATCAAACTGGTAACAGGTCTTTTTTTTTTCTTTAGCTGTTGGGTTTTAAAAATATTTACAGATGAAATGTGCTGTCTGGAGTCCAGATATATAAATGTGTTGGTTTTTTTTTCTTCTTCTCTCTTTTGGGTGGTCTTGTTAGTCTATTGTGTGTAGACTTTGTTGGCTCTGCTGTAAATTAATTGCCCTCAGGGACAACAAAGTATTTAAATTCAACTCTAAGAGCCTGCCGTAGATCAATGATGAGATTTATGGATATTTTTGGAAACTTATTTTAGCATTTCGTAACCTCTTCTTGCTTGGACAGCTGGACCTGGACATGTTGGAGGTTGTCTGATTCTCCTCCACTTGTAGACTATATATTCTACAGGGGAACAGATGATATTTACTCTCACTTGATTAATAAGGAGCCTCAAACTAAATATGATGAAATTTAAACAGGGAAAACCTCCTTTTAAATATCAAATAATCATCTTCCTATCATGTGCAGCTGATGTCAGACACATGTCTGTGGATTCATTTTCAATATATTACTAGATGTTTTAAAATATTGTCATAATTTAAACTGAATATCCAACTGAATATAGACTTGCTGTGCTCCACTTTCATTCCTCACCCATCCCAAATGGTGCGATTAAGAATTAAATGTACTACCACAAGAGTCTTCGCATGTTTACTCAGTGTCACAGTGTATATGCAGTTGCTTTAGTAATGTAAGATATTGTTACGTGGATGTGGAAATAAAAGTAATATGTTTTGGTCATAATGTGCTATTTCCATGATCTTTCCGATTGGTTGTAAGTAGTGTAATATATTTTGTATTCTCTGCTGTTTGGATTTTATTCAGTGCATATGCTCTGTGCCCATGTTTTCATTATGTTTCAGTCAACTGGTACGGCGGAGTATTGGGGTCATTCTAGATTGTTCATGGAGGAGTAAATTTCCAGAAAGAAAGCAAAAAGATTCTTTAGACTAGACATAATTTCGGGGAAAAACTTGAAAGGTTGTACATTTCTAAGAAATGACATGATTTTCCATGATAAAAGCGTAACATTGCTGTATTCAAACAAATAGATTTCTAACATTTTCAAGTCAGAAATTTGCCAGAAATTTATTAAAAATGTGATTAAACTTTAATATTTTATACTTTGTGACACAAAAGGAACTTGTGACAATGTTTTAGGTCAGAATATGTAAATATTCTGGAATATGTAAATATGTAAAGATTACATTTTCACGTTATGCTACATGGTATTCTTGTACATATTCAAAATAATATTAAAAAAGGATATGTGTAAATCTGAAATATCTGCTTGGTTCATCAAGATGCTTACTGCTTGATTGCAAATGTGCTCCAACATTTTAGACATGCCCACTCCTGCTGCACAGGATGTGCCGGAGGCGAGCCGACTGTTAGCGGAGCGGGTAGAGACATCTCCTATAAGGAAAAAGCACTTCTGTAACTAAGCAATATGGATAAATTGAGCAGATGTTTCAGGTTTACACAGCTACATTCTTGCCTACATCGCACTAGTTCATTTTGTGTCTAAAACTAATTAAAACTGTGATTAAAGTTTGATATATTACACTTTCTCTGAGATTTTCTTGCAGATTTCCAACTTTGCAATGTCAGAGAGTATCCCAGCCTAAATGTAGCAAATTTATTCCTTCAAACTGGGAAAATTGTAGGGTTTTTTTTTCTCTTGAAAATGTAGGACTTTTCGACATCATAGAACATCCAAGTCCTTTCTTGAAAAAGAGTGGAATTCATCTAAAAATTTCTTAGCTTTTTTGTAGAAATTTGTCTGTTTTTCGTTGGGTTTTTTTTGCAGGTGGGTTACATGGACAAATAGCTTAATATTAAAATAATAAAGTAATAATATTATCGCAGTATTATTGTAGTATTATGAAAACAAAACTGTGATGTTATATAAGTCGAGATATGTGAATAGAGTCACTGTACAATTAGTTCAAAGTCCTGATACTAAAAATATTATGATGCTGATGTGATAAAAAAAAAAGATTTTGTATTTCCTTATTTGTGAAACCGACAGCAAGTATAATTTTACAAAATGATCATTCCTAATTTTAACACAGACCCACTAGACCTTTGCACTGTTATTTTGGGGGGTCACAGGCTGAAAGGTTTGTCATGGTGAGGGGATGTGTCCAGTATGTGTTTCAGAACCCCTGCAGCATCAGGACCTGAATCAGTGTCAGGGACTCTGTCCAGGATATAAAATAAGTAAAAACTATAACAGCCCGTTTTACGGTGAAGACATCATCAGGCACATACTGCACATCCAGCTACCTATTTTCTAGATAGCATGCAGTGTCTAGTTTTACAGAGGTAGGGAGAGGACAGTTTAACTTTAGTAACTTATTTAAGTGATTATTGACTATTTCATTAATTCTTCGCTTCATGTTGGGTGAATCTGCCTAACAAGATTAAAGGGTTTAATCGTTTAAGAAAAAAAAAATTGAGTAAAACTAAATGAAATAAACTGTTTCGGTAAATCTGGTAAAAAAAAAAAAAAAAAAAAAAAACGTTTGAAAGTAAATTAACTGATTCTTATTTTTGGTCTACAGATATTGTTCAGTTGATCTCACTGGTCATTAACGGTACGAAACTAAAACCTATTGTTGAAGACAGGAAAAAAACAGTCCTGATTGGTTCACGGCCATGTTTCTGTTATTGGGAAACTGTCTTTGACCTTATATGGTCCAGTCCGGAAGTGTCCCGTTGCTAGGAGGCGGAGAACGCTCGGAATAAAAACGCCGCTCTCTGCTCCGCTCCCCGTGGAGGAACCTGACTATCGGGGTGTTCTCGGTCTGTTGGCGGGGGAGGCCCCCCTTCCGGAATGACTTCCTCATGGCCGGCGGCTTCAGTCAGGACTCCGTAGCGGACTTCCTGAGACAGAGAGGAGGCAGAGTGACGAGCTCAGACTTAGTGGAGCATTTTCAGGCCGCGTTCCCGCAGGAGCCGCGCGGCAGGGCGGCCGCCCGCAGCTCCTTCAAGTCCTGCGTGGACGGCGTGGCGTTCGTGAGGACGGAGAGCGGGGTCAAACACGTCTGCCTGCGGAGGCAGTTCCGCTACTCCGCTCCGTGCTCCCCACCTGACGGCCAGGTGAGCTGCCGCGATGACGCAGCCGCACGCGCTCAGGTGCAGCAGCAGCAGCAGGGAGAAGCGCGCGACTCGCGTTGCGGAAATGACTCGAGGAGAGTTCCGCATTTTATCGCGGCGGAGAGCGATCGGTCGCACGAGCCAGAGCTGGACGGTGGACAGCGGGGGGTTCTGGGTGAGGAGGAAGGACGCTGCGGTGGCATGGGGAACACGGGGAGCATCGGTCTGCACAAGGAGGGAGTCCAGGAGGGAGTCCAGGAGGGAGTCCAGGAGGGAGAGGCACGTAGAACCTGCCATTCCACAAATCACAGTGCTCCAGCCTTCGCCTCTCCCTAAGGACACATCTGTCTTCATCCTGCCCGGGCCTGAACACACGGCAGCTGCAGCTCAGGTAGGCCCTGCGTTGGCGCCCGGGGGCCTGAGAGTGGCAGAGCCTGGTTCTGGCACCCGGCAGAGGTTCCTCTCTGGTTCTCCAGAGAACCAGGAGGATGAGGGCAGCAGCAACGAGGGCGGCTGCAGCCCGACCGGCAGCAGGAGACACTTCATCCGGGCGATGATGGACAGCTCCCCGGAGGTGCGGCGCAGCGTGGTGCGCCGCACCTCCGCCCGCAGCGCCGTCCGCCCCGTGTCCAGGAGCGACTCGGACTCGGCCTCGCTGGCCTCCGCCGGCCCGGACGAGGAGCGCACGGCCGTCACCCTGGACCCCGTGGAGCACGAGTGGATGATGTGCGCCTCGGACGGGGAGTGGGGCAGCCTCCAGCGTCTGCTCAGCGCCGAGCCCAGCCTGGTGCTGAAGAGGGACTTCGTCACCGGCTTCACCTGCCTGCACTGGGCGGCCAAGCACGGCGACGCGGGCCTGATGGAGGAGATCGTCCACTTCGCCGAGCAGCGCCGCCTGCCCGTCAGCGTGGACGTGCGCTCCAACATGGGCTACACGCCGCTGCACATCGCCGCCATGCACCGCCGCATGGAGGTGCTGAAGCTCCTGTGCGGGGCGTTCAACGCAGACGTGGAAATCAGGGACTACAGCGGGCGGAAGGCCTGCCAGTACCTCCCCGAAGGCGTGAGTGCCGAGATGCAGGACATCATGGGAGCGCGCGAGCTCTCCGAGTCCAGAGGCGCGGAGCCCAGTGGCGGAGGCCGCTGGAGGTTCTCCAAGGTCCTGCAGAGCAACCTGAAACCCATGCAGCTGCTCAGCCTGGGCGACGGCGACCCCGCGGGCGGGGACGTCCGTCTCAGGCACAAACCCGTCAGGAGGAGGTCCTCGCTGGGCAGGATGAAGCCCAACCTGCAGAAGATCCGCCAGAGGGCGTCCCAGATCGTCCACAGCACTTCGTTCCGGGACAAGCGGGAAACGGACGAGTCAGAGGAGACGCCGTCCTCCGAGTCCAGACCCAAAACCCATTTCTTAGGCTTCTGATCCCGGCTATTTTGCGGGAGGTCTGCACGGGCCCGACAAACTCTCTCCCCCTGACCCGATGCTTCGCCGTGCTGCTCAGCTGAAACGAACCTATATAGAAATGTGAATCTGCGAAAAAAGCAGGAAGCCGAGACGGCGCCGCCTGTCGCCTCTCCAAGCTCGCCTTTCTGTAGAGCAGCTGACTGCAGCCTCCAGAGGAGCAGGTAGCCTGACTAAGAGCAGGATACATACATGAAAAAGGGTTATATTTTTTTAGATATAGAAATCTGCTTTTGCTGCAATAAGAATACTTGATGAAAAAACCAGCAGACTGATGTTTTTGTTTTTGTTTGTTTTTTTGTTTGGCCTAACTGGTTTTGCTTGTTCACGGTCCAAAGTTTAAGTGACCCATAAGAAGCTGAAAAAAAAAAAACACTAATCCAGATTAGCAGCCTGTGGCATTCTGCCCCGGCTCCAGGTTGGCCGGCCTCCTGTTATCCCTCCTCAGCTGACGCTAAAGCCTCGCCCTGTAACCTGGAGCATGAGGCATGTTCCCCTGGATTTTCTGGGGGGGTTGGGGGGGGGGATTCATTAAGCCTGGATCGGTTGGGTTACGCACACATTTACCCTGAAATGTCTTAAGTGGACTGACCCAAGTTAGCAGGTCAAACAAAAGCCGTTTAAGCAGCACAAAGCTCTGGAGTCAGAGAGACACATAATTAAGAATGTTTGAAAAACATCGGTGAACCGTATGCCTTGCCATATTTGTGGTGCTGAATTGTCCCACTTTACCTCCACCCCTCCTGATTTTCCTGTTGCAGACACAGCGTGTTGCTGTCGGGCTTGTTGGCGTATCGAGTTTGAAACGTTTCCCAATTGCAAGACTTGCCGCTCGCTCTGTGATTTCTCCTCACCAGCTGCTTTGTGTGTGATGACGTAACATAGAACTGAGGTGACTAGATCGCTGTAACTGTGTCGCTGTGGTTGATATTAATAAAAAAAAAGAAAAGGAAAGGACTGGATTGGCATGCTGGATCGGCGTCATCCGTCCCATATCCGATCCAGCTAATTGGTCAACAGACTCCGTGACATCTGGTGGCAGTCGGTTGTGCTGGGTTCTTTAGGGGTGTCAGAGTAAAGGGGGTTGAATCGTTAAAAACACACATGTTGTTACGGATTGCTGCTGGGAGCAACGCTTCCACATGAAGAGATTCATTAAGCGCCTGCATGCCGCTTCATGTCAGAGTTCAGCCTCGCCCACATGCTGCGCAGGCTTCTCATACCACAGGCCCGGCTACTCACCTGGAACTTTCCACAAGCGCTAGACAAAAAAAAAAAACTCAGTTTCCAGAAGAAAAGCAATTCCTCCTGATCCGAAACATCAAACTATTAATATGACAACATGTCATCATCCTCTCCTTAAAATATCAGTTTTTTTCGCTTCTGTACGTCCGGGATCACGTTGATCTTCCTGGAACTTATTTGACATGTTTTGATCGGAATGTTGAAGGAGACCACGAGTCCAAACACCGCTGCCTGCTCTTCACGACTCACTGATCTTTCCTGTTGTCGTTTTGCTCTTTTTTTTTTTTAACTGATCATGCTGAGAAAATACCTCGTTACTGTGAACTTTTTTTTTTTTTTTTTTTTTTTTCAAACAAAGTTCCACACATTTGTGCACATACTGACTTTTGGACTTGAACTTATCAATGCGACACACAAAAATAATTTTGTGAGTCTATTTTGCTTATTATAAGGGCTGTGTGTGCGGATCTTTGGGAGCACATATGAACTGAATGGGGGTCAGAATCTATGAGTTATCGCTGAAGAGGTTTTTGAGGATAATCGTTTGTATATTTACAAAATAAAATGTTTGTAAAAATAACATAATTGAATCTACTGTTGTTTTTTTGATTGCAAATTATTACTACAATTGAATAATACATGAAAAAGTTACATTTGACATACAGCCTGTATTTTACTGTGGTCCTCGTTCTCAAAATTGTCAGATTTACTCGTTAGGTGTCAATGTGGGGCAGCGTTGTTTCTCCCTGTCTGTGAAGATCACATGCTGGCGTATCAGCGTGTTGTGCAGTTTGTGTTTCGCATGTGTTGTTGGAAAGAGAAATCTTGACTATTAAAGAGTTTTCTTTTGGGGGTAATCCCTACACAACCCAGGATAAATTTATTGTTATGTTGTTGAGAAGAAACATATTTCTTCCCAAATTAAGAACATGCTCTTAGTGATGGAGGAACACAGGTTTTGTAGCAGTAATACCAGTTTATTCAAACTAGTATGTAAAAACCCCACATTTCCTTAATATCAATGGTATTTAATTGGCCTCCGGTAATAATGTAAAAAAAAAAATTATATATGACAGTACATATCATTTAAATGCTGTACTTAACTGGAAGAATACTTCTTTTGGATGAGTATTTAGCCAAAGTGGAAGTGTGTCAGCGGTCACCATATTGTCCAAATAGTGCAGTCAGTAAGGAAGGAGGTAGAAAAAGAAGCCTGTACGCATCCTTTCACAGCTTCTTTATCATAGGAACCTCACAATGTCCTTTACCGGCACTATGGAGCTATCAGGAATCCCACAATCCTTTGTGTGACATGACGTAGAGGGCGCACACTTTGTAGTTATTTTTTTGGAGTGCTGGAGGCCTGGATTTGACTTGCATCCTCCATCCAGTCCGAAGCTCCTTTCCTCCTCAATGACTGCTGTTAACCCCATAAAAGGTTTCGGAACAGGAGCAGGAGCTATTTTTAAGGGTATTCGGGTGCAGCCAAAGTATTGGTTTCTTCAAGGCTCCTTTAAGTGTGGCAAGCCATGGTGTTGAACAGTCGCTTAACTATCGTCATTCTTCACTATCAGGAAGTCCACAAACCGAAGTTAAAAGCCTTAAGCTCATCCAAAACTCTTCAGCATCATATTTCTCCAATTGTAGCCTCCTTTCACCGGCTCCCTCTTAAATTCATAATCAAATTAAATATTCCAACTGACTCCTCACTTCTCCTTACTCTGCTGCGTTCTCCTACTACTCTCCAGTTATGTAATATCTGTGCTTATTACTCCCATTAACTCTATATTCTGTTTGTTTTTTTCTTTTTAAAAGAAGCTGTGGCATCTGCAATTTAAATAAACAATGGATTGATGTTTTTTATTTAACCCTTATATCATTCATCATGGGTTAAGCCCGAACTAGGAGATGGGGAATCTCGGCCCGAATGAAAAACAAGAGGCCAGATTGCTTCTAGGAGACATAACCCTTTGCCATAGCATACTAAATCTTGTGATACCACGTTGGACACGAACAAAAAAAAAAAAAAAAAAAAAGGAACCACAGTAACCAAATCAGTAGCCTAGCTGAAGTGCATTCAAATCATTTGACAGCAAACAACATCAGGCCTTTTGTTGGACATGATTTATTAGTAGCTGGAAATTTGCCAAGTCAATATAGCGATTTATGTAAAGTGCATGTTCATTGGCAAGAAATGCATTGTTAGTCGTACAGTGCCTTGCAAAAGTATTCAAAGTGCTTTAACGTTTCCATGTTGTCAAATTATAACCATAAACGTGAAAGGATTTTGTTTGACAAACTAACAGTGGTGCACCTCCCTATCCTTAACCTAATACCCCAAACTATACAGGTGTAACATGGTGTTGGCACCATCATGCTGTGGGGATGCTTTTCATCAGCAGGTTAGAGTAAATAAGCCAGATAATAAGCCTAAACATACAACCAGAGTTAAAATGGAAAGCTTTAGATCAAGGGTCCCAGCTCAAAACCTTCGAGGGCCACTCAAATCAAATGGCTAAACTGCCTCACTAACATACAGTCAAGCTCTGCTAATGATTTAATATTAGAATCAAGTCTGTTGAAGCAAAGGTGCATCTAAAACGTTCATACTTTAGAATGGCCTAGTCCGAATCCAGACCTTAATCCAACAGCGAATCTGAGGCAGAACTTGAAAACTGGGGTTCAAAGATTATCTCCAGTTTGGGCCATTATTGTCTCTGGATGTTCAAAGTTGGCAGAGACATTCCCTGAAGACCTGCAGCTGGGCCTGGTCCAGCACAGCAGTGGATCGTACAGGCCGAACACAAAATGCTGAAAAGCATCACCCGTTTCCAGCCCTATTGAGTGTGTTGTGGTGGACCATAAAATCCCAATAAAACCAAATGATGTTTGTAGCTGGAGGAGGGGGTTGTTTGACAGAACAGTCACAATTTTCAAGCGATTTATGAGAGCAAAGTCTTAACCAGCATCTGCTTGATAGGGAACCAACTGTTTAACAATTGGAAACGGATCAAATCAAATAGCAGTCAAAGGCAAAAAACAAAAACAAAAAGAAACAAGTGGAAATGAGAGAAATAATGGACATATTGAGAGCTGCTCTGCAGGGTAACCACATTTCTAAAGGAATCCAGATGAGAGCAATCGGCAGGAAGTTCTGAACTCCATCTTCTAATGATGAGCAGGACTCAGGGTAGAGTTCCTGCTTCTCTGTGGCCTCCCCTTCATGATGATACCAGGAAGACAACATTCAACTTCTGAGGAAAGGTTGCACATATTCACACAAATATATATTAAGCTAAACTAGCTCCAACCCCCAAACCAACTCTGAGAATGTCCTATCTAGCTCTGTGGAAGACCACCACCCCCACAGCATGGTGCAGCCACCGTCGCCCCCTAAAAGTTCAGGTCGGGTCACCTTCTTCCACATGTTTGAGGCGTCTACTGCAAGGTTTGTGGCAAACTGGACAACAGAGGTTTAGGTCACTTTTCCCATTGTTGTGTGAAAACATTTTAACATGATAACCGAGGCACATTTAAAAAAAAAGGCAAAACTGAATCGTTCAATACAGAGGTTCGGCCCTTCGCTTCACCAATCCACCAACCAGCATAACCTGTCTCTAACTAATGTATTAACTCAGGCTTGTTAGTGGGTTTTTAGAAGTTCAAATTGCACTACAGGAACCCTGCTGCCCCCTAGTGTTTGGGTGGAGAACCAGCAGGCGCTACAGACCCACCCAAGATTTTAAAAAGGAGTACTAGAACCATAGGACGAAGCTTCCTGTGCTTTGGAGTCAAACGTCAAATTCCTTGCCACTTGCCGATTAAGCCGGATTCTGGTTTCCGAAAAATGCGCAGCCGGCAGTCTGACAAGATGGGTCGAAACGGGTCATTAACGTGACACGGCAAGAAATCTACAACGGAGTGGGTGAAAACACAGAATCGACACGTCAGAGTCCAGACCTCGACTCAAAAGCTGAAACCTCATTCGCAATGAAGGCAAGTGGGTCAAAGTCCAGGCAACATGATGGCAGTCACTTTAAGGCAACAGGATCTCCAATCAAAGGAGGAAAGATAAGACCGTAAAGGCTTCAGGGGGGGTGAAGGGTGGTCTTATATGCAATACAGTGGACTCCAACTCTGGAGAGCTATTGAGAGCTATTACATTCACATCATCAGGAGGTTGGACTGTTTCACAGTGAAAGGTCAAGTCGCTCTGATTAGTCGAACCCAGTCAGATTAGGAAATCTCATTGGGTTGCGTTAATGTTGGGACGTCACTGCTTCCTCTTTAGAAAGAGTTTGTTTTTTTATTTAGTCTCTGCAGAGCTGTTGATAGAAACCGTTTCCTGCTGTGGTGGTTCTATATAGAGAGTAAAGGTGGAGCTTTAGAAGATAAAGCTGGCAGTCTGATATGCACAGTAAGACAGACGTGGACCAATGTAAAAGGCCCGAGCAGGCGGTGTCAGAACCCCTGGAGTCCCACGAGCTGGCAGCTCTTCTTCCACAGCTTGGCCTGCAGCTCCGTGTCGTAGGACAGGTCGGAGGACTGCGTCTTCCGACCGTTGTACAGGTAGCAGCCGCCCACCCCTTCCATCTCCGAGGCAGCTGCGGCGTACACCGATACGGAGGCTCCCTCTGCTGGAGTCTGGGGATGACACACAGAAACACCAGGGCTCCATCAACTATTAAAAACGTTGAAGGAATGCGCCCCAATGGGGAGCAAATACATTAAAAACAGCAGAGGCCCCAAAACAGAACCTCGGGTTACACCAGAACAGACTGCATATGGGGGAGATGTGTCCTTAGAAGTAGCTACAAAAACCCATCTATCAGATCGGTATGCAGAGAACCACGCAAAGACAGCTCCTGATACACCAAGCCTAACCTGACTCATGCCAGACGTATGTCGCTCCGCCTAGCTTCACTCACATACATCTGGGACATCACACATTGAAAGTGATTTCTCCAACCAATTTTATGGTCTGGCCAATCAGGACGCAGGGCTGGAGTTTCATAGATGTGACGTAGTGGAGAAGCGACCGTGACGTGAGACAGACAGCAATGGCGGCTCGCATCGAGGAAGCAAGCGTTAGCATTGATGCTGTTATTTTTTCCGTGTTGTCCAATCTACCTAATATTGTTTCATTAAAAGAACTTTAGAGAACAGCTCTGAAGGCTTTTGTTGGTGGAAACCATGTTTTCGGCCTTCTCCCGACCGGATTTGGCAAGTTTTGTTTTCCGGGGCGAGTCTGCGGCGGAGCGGTTAGCGGTTAGCGCTAACCATATTAGGAGGCCTTTAGTCCTCAACGCGGTCGGCCCGGGATCGACTCCGACCCGCGGCGCTTTGCCGCCTGTCTTCCCCCCTCTTCCTGTCAGCTCACTGTCAATAAAACGCGTGCCAATAGAGCCGCAAACACATTTAAAAAGTTTTTTTTCCTGCGTCGCTCTCACAGCGTCACGAGTTAGCTTCGGTGTGAGTGGTTGAAATAGCACGTCGATAAAGATGACAGACAAGTGGCTTATCCAATCATATGCAAGGAGTTTTGATAAGGCCCAGCCTTCAATAAAGGCAATTCCTATGGAGAGGTCCCAGATGGATGTGAGTGGAGCTAGGCGGAGCGACATGCGTCTGGCTAGGGTCAGGTTACACCAAGCCAGCACCTCAGCCTAATCGAGCAGAAAGCTGAGGTAAGGGCCAACAGAAGCAGGACCGACCGCTCTTCTAAATGTCATTAGACTCCCCGGGGGAGTCGGAGCACACACCCTGAACAGGATATTGGCCACAGGTTTTTTCATCATCCGTGCTAAGGTCCAGAGGTTGTCGTACAACGCCGTGTCCACCATCCCAGGGTCCACAGCGTTCACGGTGACGGCGAAGCCCCCGGCCGTCAGCTGCTCCTGAAGATAGTAGGTGAAGAGGACCAGGGCCAACTTGCTTTGGGAGTACGCGGCATGGGAGCTGTAGACGGTCCTGTGGGGGCGAGGGGGGGAAAAATATGATCAGGTTAATCGGGCCATGAACAACTCCCTGCCCCCGAGAGTCCTGTGGCGGCGTCGCTGTCGCCCGTACCTCTTGTTCAGGTCCTCCAGGTTGACCTCTCCTGCGTAGTGCGTGGCAGACGCCATGTTGACGATTCTGGAGCTGCGGCCCGGCCTCCCGGACTCCTTCAGCAGGTCCAGGAGCAGGTTGGTCAGCAGGAAGTGGCTCAGGTAGTTCAGGCAGAAGTGGAACTCGAAGCCGTCGTCCGTCCGTCTCTCGGGAACCAGCATGACCCCAGCTACGCCGCAGGGGAACAGGTCAGAGAGCCGTTGGCTTTCTCCGGAGTCGGACAACGGGGGTCAACCCAACCACGAGACGTCGCACTGGTCGACTAGCGTCAGTCGGCATGATTATTTAATGGAAGAGACAAAGAGGAGCCTACCGTTGTTGATGAGGACATGCAGCGGCAGGCCTCTGTCTCGGAACATCTGGACAAACTGCCTGACAGATTTCAGGGAGGTCAGATCCACAAAGATGAACTCGGCTGCAAGCAGAAAAGCAGAGGTCAGCGCTCAGCTCCCTTGTTCCTAGACATCTATCACCCAGAAGGTGACAACCTCCTTAGGACTGAACACACCGACCCTGACTCATCCAAGACTACTTTTGATGTTGTTTCTGTTCTAAAAGGGAAACCTGGGGAGAGGCTTAAAGCAGGGCTAGGTTCCCACACAATATCCCAAGCTTTGAACTAGGGACAAACGACAATTCAATAACAATAAATTTAATCGATCGATAGACATGTGGTTCAATAGAAAAAAGGGTCAATAAAAAGTTCAGTTTTCCTTCCTTTTGCAGTCTAGCCTATCATGTAGGTTAGTACTACAGTTGTTACCTACAGTACTCCCAACCAATCAGAAATGTAGGCCCATGCATGCTCCGTCACCAAGCTCCGCCCCCTTCAAAGAGTTCAGAGAGCATTAAAACAAGTAGAAAATGGCCAGGACTGCACTTAAGATATTGTTTTGAATTCTGTGATAATTATCGATCACTGTGATTTCTGTTTTATCAATATGCCTTTTTTCTATATTCTACTTTGAACATCTCCCAGAGCTCATCTCCACAGGAATGGTTGTCCTGTGGACAATCTCTCCACAGGACAACCATTAGTCCAGAGCTCCACAAAGATGGCCTTTATGGGCGATAGGAAAGCCCGTTGTTAAAAGACCAAAGCAGAACATTTTCTGGCCAGAGTACAAAATACAAATTCAAGAGAACAACTAACACTCCAAGCCCCCTCCTGAACACAAAATCCCTACAGCGAAACACGGTGGTGGCAGAATCATGATGTGGGGACGCTTTTCTTCAGCAGGAAAAAAAGCTGGTCAGACTGCTGGAGCTCTGACTTTCAAAACTCCTCATTTGGATCAATGAACTTAAGTTTCCTCAACGACATTTAGCAGAACGTTTAAGACATTGGCTCCTTCTGGAGGAAAAGCAGAGCTTCATGTTTGCCATTCACCGCAGCTAATCTTTCCTTTTGCTTCTGGAGAACCTTCTGTGGTCATGCTGGTGCGTTTAGGGAAACTCGATAATCCAAAACAAGCAGGCTAAAGAGGGCCATCTCTCATAGAGCAGCTGCATTGAACTCGGCCAACGACTCTATACCAAAACTAGGATTCATCCAGGAGGTGGCAGCAGAACCCAGGACAACGGCTAAAACTCTGCAGGGAATAGATTCATTCGGATGTACCAGTTTTTTTAAGGTTACATATTTGGAAAATCAGGATCTTATTTCGCCAATGTACTCATTGGGGTTCCGTGAAGAGAAAAACGAGAAATGTCGAACATATGTTTAGGAAAATATAATGTCAGAATTTTGTAAAGAGGAAACATTTTTGTTACAATAATATTAATCGCTTTAATTTATTCATTTACTTTATTTTAAGTTAGTTTGAAGTTATGCAAGTGAAGTCTGTCTTAGCTCATTGTTTAACACTTTTTATGTAATAATGAGTAACAAGGAGTAGATCTTCTAATTTTCAAGTTTGCGGTCATCTCTCAGATTATTGACGGGGGTGACGGCGATTACCTTTCCCTTTGCTGCACTCTTCATTTATCCTCCTGACGGCTTCAGCGCCCTCTTCTGTCTCGTTCCCAGCTGGAGATGACGGCGATCGCACAGAGCAGAGGGGAAAACATGTCAAAGTGGTCGCGTGTGGTAGATCTGGCCAATGGGAGCATCCGATTAGTGAGCCAACAGCCTACCTATGATGACATGCATCCCAAGGCTCGCCAGGCGTCTGGCAGTCTCAAAGCCCATCCCTCTGGTACCCCCGGTCACTATGGCGACCCGGCCATTTTGCTTGGGCAGGACTGCACAAGAAGGTGAGAGGAAGTTGTACTGTAGTTTTCAACCAGTCAACATCTCATACAACCACAAAAAAGACAATTTTTTAGATTTTAAAACTACCATAATGTTGGCACAAACCAATGACCCCCGCTTAGACAGAACCTGGGACCCCCTGGCAGAGTCATACTACTACTGGGGGGGGGCAACAGAATCCGATGAGGACAGTCCAGGACCCGAACTTAGGGCTGGACGATATAGAAAAAAATCATATCGGTAAAATAGAAGTCACATAGATTGATACCGATAATTATCAACAAATTCAAAACATATCTTAAGTTCAGCCTTGTCCATTTTATACTTTTGCTTAGCGACCTATTTTTTAGATACAGAACACACAAACGCTGAATTCAAACTCAACCCTTTATTCAACTAACGTTTTTACCAAAACTGGAAGGTTTTATAAAAGAAAAAAAAAGGTGTGTTCTCTGAAACCTTTGAAGGGGGCGGAGCTTAGTTCCTGGGTCTGCGTTGTGATTGGCTAGCTAGGAGGATGTAATGACTGTAATATTAACCTATGGCTAGAATGCAAAATGAAGAATAAACTGTTGTTCTATTGAACTTTTTATTGACTTTTTTTTCCTATCATCGATATATGTCTACCGATCGATTTATATTGTTATTAAATTATGGTCCAGCCCTACCTGAACCAGTTTCATTTTTTTATCATTAGTTTTACTTTAACAATGATTCCAGAGGTCGATCCAATAGATCAGTTCAGCCATTATGGGTGGAGTAAAATTGTTAGACAGGTGACACCTGGATGAGAAAGAGTAAACTTCATGGGCTGTTAGGATCACGTGGCCAGGTGTCGGTTTTATGGACCAGAGAGTGTTCTATACTTTACAGCAGTCTAATAATGTCCAGCTGGAGATTTAATAAACCATCGAGACCCGTGTGGATTTACACAGCCAGCACAGATCAGACCTCAGAAACCAACTGCTCTTAATTGATCACATACAAAACACATACACGTAAATAATAAAATGAAAATATTCCCTATACTGGTATTAATTTGGATGATCCTCATTGAGGTGAAAAAGTTAGTTTAGTTTGATTTATTGGCGTAAAGTGAGAAGATCTGCCCGTTGTTTCCCGTCATAGTTTTACAGCTGAATATGTAGTTGTAAGGTTGTTTTAAGAAGTGATCTTCCAGCCTGCAGCAGAACCGACCTGTGGTCCGATTTGTAACCTCTTCGAACCGATCAGAACCCTCCACGTGAACCTGACAGCATGGAGGAATGAATGAGATGTGCAGAGGTGCATCTTACCTGGCATCTCAAAGGATCGGTTGAACATTTGATAGAGCAGAACTCTGATCCCACACAGATACAGCCTGAGGAGGGGAACCAGCGCTGACAGCAGCCACATCCTGCAGCCTTTGGGACGCGGCGCGGCGGTGAAATGACTCCGGCTCGCCGTCCGCAACGCTATAACTTCTCAGAGGTTCCGCCCCCTACCGGTGCACAGCATGTGGTGCAGCAGGCGGCGAAACAACTTTTTAAAAACAAAAAAAAACATCCCAACACTTTGGAGTTTTCTTTTATGAGCCATAAATTATTTAAATACAGTGTTAACCTTCTACCACAAAATCCCCTGATTATGTCTCGGACACGCTGAAAATCAGTTTGTCATTTACTGATACGCCATTTTATTGGGAACATCGATTTTGTACACTTCACACATTTAACGACTAAATATATTAGTTGCCTCGGGGCAACGTTGCGCAGGAATGGCACAAGAAACCAGAGAGCAATAGAATTTCCACAATGTCAAAATAATAATAATAGTAATAAAATGTTGAAGTAATAAGACACTCCAAACACATAATTTCCATTGCATGAATGCTTAGGTTTGACTTGTCTGCCATGTCTTATCAGTTAGACAAACTGCACTGCTGCTTTACGGTTCTTCTGAGCAATGAAACAAGACGTGCGTCGGCTCGTGACTGTGCCTCTTCCGTCATTGTTGAACGGAGGAATGTTATCCAAGCCGGCCTCCTGACTTTAGAATAGGAACTGTGGTAGCAAGCTCAAAATCCAGCATGGCAGCTCACATACTGGAACTTTTTTTTTATGATCAACAGGTAACTGCAGAGTCTGAATGAATACAATGCTCATTAATTCACAGTAGGCTATACACTGCAAAAAGAGAACTAAAAACAAGTAAAATTTTCCTGAAATGACTGTATTTACCCTTGATTTGAGCAGGTAAATAAGATTATTTGCCAATGGAATGGGTATTTTTACCCCTAAAATAAGATATTTAGATATACTGCACTTGAAATAAGATGATGGAGATGAATTTTTCCTATTTCAAGTGCTAACATCTTATTCTATTGGCAAATAGTCTTATTTACCTGCTCAAATCAAGGGTATATACATTCATTTCAAGAAAATTTTACTTGTTTTTAGTTCTATTTTTGTAGTGTAGCTAATAGGAACCATCTGGGTCACTGACCACAGCATGAGAGCAAAATACAAATCCAGGCTTGGAGTTAATCAGCCTAACAAAAGTTAGAAACTAACTCATTTCAGCAGACTCCATCTAAAGTTTCTACAAACCTGCTTCATCTGGCCTCCACCAAGCCAACATTCACGCACCGGGCCCCAGACGGGATGTCCAAAGGTTAGATAACAGGCCCGTGTTGATAGTGCAAATGAGTTTGACGTTGGATGACTCCGGGACCCATTTGGGTCATAGATGTATCCCTTAAACACTCGTTTAAGACTCTGTTGCTGTATTGGGGAAAGATGGGCTGCATTAACAAACCCATGGAAGTCGTGGTGGCGTCATCTCTGAATCGATGCCTATCCAGTTTCCCGCTTGTCTGAAAGTAGCACAAAAACATGAACGCTCGTAGCAAAGCCTTTGTTAAATGTAGAAGTACGCCAACCTCAGTCACAGAATGCTCATTAAAATCACCTTCTATTGCAAAATCTTTCTCTTTTTTTAAATCTGTACTACATTTTTCAGCTGAACAATAAATGTTGTTTCTTGAATGACCACCATGGCTAACCTGGCAAGCCAGATTGATAACGTGTAGCACTCTGTTCTGCACATTATCAAGCTGGGCCTGCTCCCATTGAATCCATCCAGGGAAAGGAAGGACATTCACCAGAACTTTCTGAGCTGTTTGGGCGAAGCGACACCTAGTGCCCCCCCCCCCCCGACCAAAGGTTGGTTTTACCCAATCACGGTATCAAATGAAAATTTCATAAGCAGCAGGCACCATGAGAAACCACAAGTTGAGCCGGCAAGGCACGCTTATCTGGATAGCGACGCTCGTGACAATCGTGGATTCTGACAAAAGAGACGTGATAGCTGCAGCTACGTGTGCCTCCTCCTCCGCTGCCGTGTTTATTGTGGTTCGGCTGTGGGCTCGGTACCTTTTGCTTTCGTCACAGCTGTGTGTCTCACCTTAAACCATAACACCACAACGCGATTGGCCGATCTGTTTCGGTTCGGTCTCGAACGGTTGAGATTGTAAGCGGGACAAGATGGGTTCCTGTGTGTTTGTGAACGCACAAATACCGTGGGAACTCAGCATGGAGGCAAAGTTACACTATGGCCGCCGTTAACAACACTGTTACAACAATAACAACAATGTTCTACGCCGGTATTTTCTGCATATAAACAGCATTGAAACATCTCAGTTTATAATCACTGGAAAACTACAAAAGTACATGTATAATTGAATAAATGTTACCAAAAACAAAAAAAAGAACAGCTATGAACAGTCAAAGTATGACGTTTTATTCAACGCCGTTGCGAGTAAAAGCCATCTTGGATTCATTGAATCCTGAAGTCTGTCATGATATTTTTCTAGGATGAACCCGGACACAGCACGCACACACAGAGCTAGTTCTTAGGAGTGAGTTTATTGAGTGGTGTGGAAGATGGATGATGATGGAACCCAGAGTCTTTCAACAGACGGAGGTGTAGGGTGCAGAAGCTGGCCGGCAGGAGGCGTGTGGAGAGACTGACCGGGAGGAACTCTGGAGCCGAAGACTAGCGACCAGGACGAAGCAGCTGAGCTGAGGACTTGGACACCAGAACATCAGAGCCGAGGATTTGAGACCAGAACGTCTGAGCCGAGGACTTGAGACCAGAACGTCAGAGCCGAGGACTTGAGACCAGAACGTCAGAGCCGAGGACTTGAGACCAGAACGTCTGAGCCGCGGACTTGAGACCAGAACGTCTGAGCCGTGGACTTGAGACCAGATCATCTGAGCTGTGGACTTGAGACCAGAACATCTGAGCCATGGACTTGAGACCAGAACATCTGAGCCGTGGACTTGAGACCAGAACGTCTGAGCCGCGGACTTGAGACCAGAACGTCTGAGCCGAGGACTTGAGACCAGAACGTCAGAGCCGCGGACTTGAGACCAGAACGTCTGAGCCGAGGACTTGAGACCAGAACGTCAGAGCCGCGGACTTGAGACCAGAACGTCTGAGCCGCGGACTTGAGACCAGAACATCTGAGCTGTGGACTTGAGACCAGAACATCTGAGCTGTGGACTTGAGACCAGAACGTCTGAGCCATGGACTTGAGACCAGAACATCTGAGCCGTGGACTTGAGACCGAACAGCTCACCAGGAGAAGAGAACAGGAGTGGGAACAGAGCTGAGCTGGATCTAGGCTGAGACTGGAACAAAAACAAAGGTGACGGAAAGTCTATTGGCTGACTGTAACAAAAAACTGAGCTGACAAGGATTCTGGCAGAGACGGAGCGGGAGTGAACACTATGGACCGGCGACGAGAACAGAATGAGGTGAGTCTTATAAAGAGGTGAACACAGGTGGCAACAGATCAGGGGTAATTGCTGCCTGACAGGTGACGGGAATGAAAACTAATAGTGTCCAGAGGAGCAGTGGTGGGAAGTAACGAAGTACAAGTACTTCGTTACTGTACTTAAGTACAATTTCCGTGTATCTGTACTTTACTTAAGTAGATTTAATAATGGATACTTTCTACTTTTACTCCACTACATTTAACAGTAAGTATCTGTACTTTCTACTTCACTACATTTCTATACAGCGTTTCGTTACTCGTTACATCCAGGACGCATTTCGGTTTTTCGATTTGTTCGTTAGTTTGAAAGTATCCAATGGCGAGAGCAGAATCAGTCCGCTGAACCAATCCAAAGCGGGAAATAACCATTAGGCCCTCCCTCAAGAAGAGCAGCACAGTACGCAGGACCTGCAGAATCATTAACTCCCAGAATGGAGTCCAAGGATAGTCATCCTCCAGAAGACCTGCCCCACCCATGGCCTTATTTAAAAGATTTCTTTGAAATAACTGGGTCAAAAAACGCTTCCTGGAGATTCCAATGCCGCCTTTGCCTTCCCCGAAAGCATGAAATTCTATCTTTCAAAAATTCACCATCAAATTTGAAAAAACATATTGAGGTAAGTTAAGTTGCTAAACGCTATCGATATCGATCCCTGGAATTCTGATGCATAGAATAAAATATCTAAATCTAAACTGTCACAGGGGGTAAACACAATAAAAACATGCTTTATCTGCAGCATTGCTCATTAAAATGGTACATTACTGATTTATTAAAACTAAATACGATAGGTACACTTAATGACATTATATAAGCCGTTAGGTATTATGGTTGGCAAGTACTTTTACTTTTAATACTTAAGTAGTTTTAAAAGCTTGTACTTTCTTACTTTTACTTAAGTAAAATAATAATGCGGTACTTTGACTTTTACTTGAGTACATTTTTGTCTGTGTATTTGTACTTTTACTTAAGTACATAGTATGAGTACTTTCTCCACCACTGCAGAGGAGTGACTAAAGCTGAGCGAGGGAGAGCTAAGTGAACTACAAAATAACAACGAAGCTAGACAAAACTTAAACCATGACAAAGTCTGATATGCTTGTGTTGTTCTGAATTTCCAGTAGAAAATTCCAGCTTGCACGTTAAGGAGTCAATAATAAGAAGCAATCCAAAATGGCAGCATGACTTTCATGTGAATAAATGGAACCATATGTTACGTGTATTCACATTTTGATCTCCTGCAACATCACCGGTGTACAAGACGAGTATTTGAACTCGTTATTTAAGTGCTTGATACTTGAACAGGCTGGTGATCAGCTGATCCAAGTTTCAGACACAAAACCCCCAAACAGAACTAAATGTTTCAAAATGACTCAGCGGTCGGGTGCCCAACCACTCTGTTGGATCACTTCAGAAATCTATTTAGACATGCCTGACGCAATGCCTCCGGCAGGCCGATGGGAAAGTTGTTCAATGTGGTGAAGGCCGCCTCACAAAGGCCATCCACAGTGTGGAACGGACATTTAATTAAAAATTAACCTAACTTTCTGTTACCTCTCAGCATGTTGTGTTTTTTTATGCTCGTTTACAAAGTCCACAAGACACAGCGTCAGAAGCTGTTTCAGTCCTTGGGACATCCCTTTGGGATCAATAAAGTATTTTTGAACTGAATTGAATTGAATTGAAGCCCATCTTTTGTACATAACATCCTGTGCTTTAGTTGCTGGGGTTGAGTCAGTGTCATTGAGTGTCCTAAGGTGGGTCAAGGATCGCCGATAGTTTGTTAGGTCCTCCGGGTCAGCGCAGACGAAAATGTCTTCCTGCCTTGTCTGTCTGTTTGCTCATGCTTTAGAATTGAACTACCTTCAACTCTTTATCTAGCATAACTGTGAGCCCAGCAGGGAACATATCAGAGGGTACGAGGTGTTCCTTTTGACGGTATTCCTCCATAAAACAGCAGCACAAGATGGCGGCCACATGTGCAACATCGCAAAAAGGGGTTAGCTTTACACGATCTGTAAGAAAAAAGATCTCAACCTCAAAGGCTCTGAGATAAAACACCATCTTGTCTGGATGCTATGTGCTGCTCTTTAGATTGCTTTTAGATAAAAGAATAAGAAAAAAGCCAGTTGTGTGGTTAGCAGCCATTCGGAACGGTGTTGCTAATCCAGGGACAGATGGTTTCTAGCGATATGGTTTCTAAACTAGAGACAAACAGAAACTCCTACAGTTCTTGCAGTGTTTATGGATACGCATGCTGCATTAGACGTACCTTCATTCTGCCCTTTTGCATGTGCTTTTCCTGAGTCATGTGAAACAGGAATAGCTTAGGGTAAACTTTAGGGCTTCTTGGTCTTTTTTAAGATGAAAAATGACATGCAGTTGGTGTATCATGAGACCAGATGTTGGGGACATGCTGTCTGCTCTCTTTACAAGCCACTGATGTTTCTGTATTATACTGCATGTGTGCCATGAAAAATAGGCTCCAAAGCTGCCCTCATTGGTTTAAGAGAAGTTCTTTGATGAGTCGGTTGTGGAGGTTTAATGCTTTCTATTTGGTGATCTATAGCACATTACAAGGTGTGGATGTTTTAGAAAATGATGAATGGCTTTTAATGTAATCTGTGATCTGATGCCCAGCAAGAGGGAACGTAATAGGACCAAATAAAATGCAACGTGGCTAAAGAGGTTCTTGCTTAGAGAACACACAAACTTCAAAACTTTCCTTTCTCGGATGTTCTTCACATCGCTACCTCCTCTGCCTCCTCTGCACATGCAAACAAAGCAGTAAACAAAACAAGATTTTTAAGATGTGAATAAAATAAACAAAACAACCTTTTTTTCCCCAAGAAAATGATCTAAAATATTATCAAGAATTATCCGAGCCTCAGTTATTCCCAACCTGTTTTAAGTGAGTGAGCTCAGCGGTGCTCTTGTCTCACAATAAAAGGTACAGGGACTCCAAACGTGTTTTCAGACTTAATGACAGGCAAGTTTTAATGGGAAAATTACAATAGATATAAGATCTGGCTTTGATTAGAAGGGACACCGGTTTCTATCTGGGCCAATCTGAACGCCAGGGCGTCGTAACACCAACAACCACTGGCCCTGGATGACCAGGAGACATGCAAGGTTGAGAGAAGGATGAAAACCAAAAAATGAGCTGGAACACCAAATCATGTGTCAGCAACAAATCATTCATCCCTGTGACACAGCGTCAGCAAACAAAGGCATCTAGGCACAGAGGAGGTGTCGTCATGCTCTGGATTGTAAACATGGTCCTAGCCGTAACCCTAAAATACCGGCTGTTAGCCATGGCTGTATAAAGTAAGCTGAAACAGATCCAGTCAGACTCATGGGCCCACTGTGGAGCTGTTGTTGATCAATTTAGTCTCGTTGTGAAATTGTTGAGCTGACTGCAGGCTTCAAATGGAATTCAGCAGCAGTTCCGTTGAAGACATGTCAGCTCCTGCAGGTTCCTGTGCAGTGGAGGGTTCTGTAAGGATGCATTGAGCGTTGAGCAATGGAAGTCGCGCAAGCCACCAAGTATTCTGTTTGTTTTGAAGCAATCTGTTTTCGTCGCGGTCAGGGCCTTTCCTAATCCACCTGCTCTGATGACCCACCTGTCTAGCACGCCCAGTCTCCGCTTTAAAACCGACACCTTAGTCCGAGTTGAGTCCACACCGTCACGACTGCTGTTAGCCAGTGGATGAGCTCAAAGCATCAGCTAACATGATGAAGATCGCTTTCCTTCTGTTTCTGGTTGCTGGGACACTACCGGTTCAAGGTAAGAAGCGTCTCCTTCTCTCCTCTCACCAGGTGAAGCAGCCTCTCACCGAGACACAGTTCATCTGAGAAACGACCTTCTTTGATGTATCCGTTTTATACGGCTTTAACGTTTCTTTTTTCCATCATGAAGATTAGCATGGCCTTAATCTGCAGCTCTTCTTCCATACAGGAGAAGAGCTGCCTGGACTCTCGGAAAATGGTGAGAGACTTTTCCATCTATGCCACAACCCTAGGTTGTTCCATTTTAAGATAAATGAAGGAAGGGCTAAAGTTGTCATGTTTTTTTGTGTTTTTTTAAATCTGTGCGTACCGCATGCACAGGAGGAATCCTTGATCCTGTTGATTTTTGGCAGGATTCATATTGAATGGCACATATTTAGTTATGCCACTAGAACAAGTTTTGGGCTGTAGCTCTGAGGGGTTTCTGAGGGGTCATGGAGGTTCAATTGACTGGTCCATGTGCCTTTTTGTGAATCTGGATGAACCTTATGACCCCTGAGGTGTTTTGTGGGGTATGTTGCAGAAGTATGCGATTTTCTTAGGGCTATCTGGTATCGGTAGAGCTAAAGCAACATCTGTATCCTCATTCTCATAGGTGCACTTCAACAGCGAGGGACAAAATGAGAAAAAAAAACAGGTCATCACATTGTTGGATTTTTTAAGAATTTATGTGTAAATTATGGTGGAAAATAAGTATTTGGTCACCCAGAAAAAAGCAAGATGTCTGGCCCTCACAGACCTGTAACTTCTTCTTTGAGAAGCTCTTCTGTCCTTCACCCATTACCTGTGTTAATGGCACCTGTTTGAACTCATTATCTGTATAAAGGACACCTGTCCACAGACCAAACTGCTGTCCAAGGACATCAGGGAGAAAATTGTAGACCTGCGCCAGGCTGGGAAGAGTGAATCTACAATAGGCAGCAGATTGGTGTGAATAAATCAACTGTGGGAGGAATTGCAAGAAAACGGAAGACATATAAGACCACTGATAATCTTCGTCGATCTGGGTCCCCACGCAAGATCTCATCTTGTGCGGTCAAAGTGATCCCTAAAACGGTGAGCAAGAATCCCAGAACTACCTGGAGGGACCGGATTAATGACCTGCAGAGAGCTGGGACCAAAATAACAAAGGCTACCATCAGTAACATGCTATGCCGAGAGGGACTTGCATCCTGCAGTGCCGGGCATGTCCCCCTGCTTAAGCAAGGCCCGTCTGAAGTTTGCCAGAGTGCATAGGGATGATCCAGAAGAAGATTGGGAGAGTATCATGTGGTAAGATGATACTAACATAGAACTTTTTGCCACAAACTCAACTTGTCTTGTTTGGAGGAAGAAGAATGCTGAGTTGCATCCCAAGAACACCATACCTACTGTGAAACATGGGGGTGGAAACATCTTGCTTTGGGGCTATTTTTTCTGCAAAGGGGACATGATGACTCATCCGTGTTAAGGGAAGAATGAACGGGGCCATGCAACATAAGATTCTAAGCCAAAGCCCCCTTCCATCAGTGAGAGCATTGAAGATGGCTGGGTTTTCCAGCATGACGATGATCCCAGATACACTGCTTGGGCAACGAAGGAGTGGCTCCTGTAAAAGCATTTAGAGGTCCTGGAGTTGCCTAGCTAGTCTCCAGACCTCAACGCCATCGACAAATTTGTGGAGGGAGTTGAAAGTCCATGTTGCCCAGCGACAGACCCCAAAACATCACTGCTCTAGAGGAGATCTGCATGAAAGAATGTGCCAAAATACCAGCTACAGTGTGTACAAACCTGGTGAAGACTTACAGGAAACGCCCGACCTTGTCAACAAAGGTTATGCTAAATATTATTGAGTTGAACTTTCGTTATTGACCAAATACTTATTTTCCACCATCATTTACAAATACATGGTTTTAAAATCATACACTGTGATTTCTGGATTTTTTTTCTAATTTTGTGTTATAGTTGAAGTGTACCCATTAAGAAAATTACAGACCTCTCTCATCTTTCTAAGTAAGAAAACATGGACAATCAGTGGCTGACTACATACCTATTTGCCCCACTGATATATATAATGTGTAATTATAGATCCTGAATTAACCTTATTTTTTTCAAAAGTTGGGTTCTATTTCAGAAGCTCTAGAATAACTAACTCCTTTAAAAAGGACCTGTTGGACAACATGAAGTAGGCTAAAAGCAACATGCTATGCCCCAATCTGAAGATGTTAAAAAACAAACGAGAAACAAAGTCACTGACATCTAACAGTATAGAAAGGGTTGCAGAGCTTTTGCTTAAGCTTTGGGACTCCAGAGAACCACAATGAGAACCAGTGGTGAACCTAAAACGAAACAGTTCAAGTTTAGGTGTTTTATTTGGTGCAACTTACGTAACATAGAGGGGAACACGCACAGTACCATGAAAGCCTTGATTTGCATTGTTCATGAATATTTTGTTACAGAAGAACCTGTCCTTTGAATCTTTTTAATATGAATTAAGATGCATTCCATCTGCCTCACAAGTCAGGAACCGGATTTGACGTCAAACACATGGCTATGTTCCAGAAAACCTGGGACATTTGTTCATTGCTGAGCTCACAGACCAAGCAGACTACAATCCTCAGTCACATCAGATAATGTACTTCTTGACGATGAGTCCATTGTGTCAACACCAAAGGAATATGCTAATCACGGGGTTTCTAACTCCACCCTGCCCCACTCGGGGGGTTTAAAAACAATGTCTCGGGAGACAGGGGCTCTAACTCTGCATGGTGGGTCTCGACAGCATGGCCAACATGTCAATACACTGAGTAGATATTTCAGGTTTCCACACCTAACTTCTCGCCTAAAAAACGTTTTAAAAGGTAATTTTAAGTCACAGAAAACATAATATAGCCAACTTTATTCACAGCTTTTTACTCCTATCCACCATTGCTGTTTCTGGTTAAACAATCCTCCTCAAACCTGGCCTTCAAATTAGGCCTACGAAGGACGCAGCCCCTGAATTTGGACAGACACTATGTCTCAACATATGTCAGCCATATTGGATTTTGAGGTCTGGGTTGGACAGAAGGATAACACTTTACAGAAGCTGAATCCCTACTGGACAAGAGGACTGACTGACTGACTGTTAATGAACTGATGAAATGAGCTAATATTAACCAATCACTGACCACTCAGTGAACATACTCACTCTGTAGTCTAGCTGCTGTTCGGATCTACAGCTGACCAGTTCTGCTTTGGCTAGAACCAAGACCTGTTAATCACAGCTGAATCTATGTAGCTAACAGTAAATATCACTGCACAATCTGCTGGTCTGTCGGCATCAGTGAGACTCGAGACAGTTTAAGGGACCATCAGACGCATCCTTTTTAAGGCCGTTTTAGCGCTTTTCCCCAACACGAGGAAGCATTTATCAATCACACATCTAACTCCTCGTCTTACAAATCAGTGAAAGTAATTAACAATGTCTTTCTCTCAGGTCCAAAACCAGACCTGGCTGTGAGCCGGGCCAAACGTTGGAGCGGTAAGAAAACAAAAAGCCCATCTGCTTAAGCCATTCTTAGAAAACCACAACCAATCGCCGTGTCCAACAGACCGAAAGCCGAAACTAACTGGAACTCCACACTGACTGCTCGTATTGTGTTGCAGGCTGTGGAATATGATGTAACACTGTTGCAATCAAACTTGACTAATCCAGACCTATTAAATCAATGGAGGAATTTCCAAACATGAGTTTGTGTTTTGTTGTTTTGCAACAGCCTCTAATCCCCAAATTATCCATGAGCCCAGTGGTCTCTCCCCCCCCCCCCCAGTTGTATATGGGAGTGAAACATTTTGAATCTGTTTTTCTTTTCGTCAAACAGGGATCAGCTTTTTTGACCGTCTTCGTGGCAAAGGTGAGTGTGCTCTCACGTGTTTAAATGCGAGCGACACTCGTGTGCCACTGGTTTCTTTAAGTAGCCTTTGACTGCAGAAGCTGCTCTTGTTTGGCAGCGTCAGTGCTTCAAAACGTCCCTCAATGCAAACGTTAAACCCCTCTCACCCAGCGTTAGGTTTGATCACCATCTATTCATCCATCTATGCTAGGAGGGGATCGGTGGAAAACTCTGCCCCCCTCTTCACCAATAGTCTAAGAGATTCCTTCTTAGGTCTGATGATACAATCAAAATCATTCACCTTTATAAGAATTTCTTCTCGCACATGCTCAGCTGGAGGCCAGTGCCTTTCTCCCTGGGTTACTCCTCAGTAAAGCCCCTTTTTCCATTGGCCCTACCCAATTTCGCCCGGCCTACTCCGCCCCGCCCCACTCGGCTTTAACGAACACGTGCTGTTTTTCAACCGGCCTAGGAATGCCTGGAGGAGGGAAACACCTAACCTGACGCCGCCAGATAGATTTGCTTCGCATATCCATCTGGAAACCTTCCGTTGAAGTAATTTTGGGAAGGGGCGAAAATACTGGTTAGCTGATTGGCCTATGTTGGTGATAGACGGGCCAAATAAACCAATCAGATCAACGAAGCATATGACGTACTCGTCAACATGCTTCGTCGTCGCTCTGTTACGAGCGACGACGAAAACACAACCACAAGCCAAGCTACTCTTGCTGCTGCAGGTAAAGGCTCGTTAGCTCAGCAAAGAAATACTCTGTAATTCCGATAAAACTTGCTCGATAGCCACGCTAACGCTAGTTTCATCGGCTGAAGCCGCCATGTTCCTTAGACTGAACCAGAGCCATAGTCGATCTTCTCATTGCGTCACACCTCAACTCGCCTCAAAGCCAACGCTGATTGGACGTTCGTTTGGTGAACGGCTCCAAATTTTCTTTAACGGAGAGTAGCCAGACTGATCTGCGAGTGAAACCTTGAAAGCTCGCGAGATCAGGATGGTCTCACGAGGCTAGGAAACACCTCCTTGAGGTGCGCCTTTAATCCCTGTCCCATGCAAGAGAGTGCAGCCACTCTCCAGGAGTTGGGCTCTAGTAAACAGCTTTCATTGGTCAACCTCACACACTATCTCCGGCTCACCGGTGACTTAAAGTTCCATTTCCTTAAAAGCCAGAATATGCCAGGAAAATCTGGGTCCCATCCTTTTCTATGACCTGGTTGCTCCTAGTGTGACCCCTCCTCTAAGGCCCTGTGCCACAAAGGACCCTAGCAGTGGCTGAAGCTCTGGACAACACAGCCTCCACAGCCGTGAAAATGTTATGGAGGAGCAATACAACTGATAAAGAAATATTAGTTTTGGAGTATTTAGAGTGTTATGTCAGCAAATAAGAATTCTATAACATCACACCATAGCAATGGCTAGCTTTGGTTTTACAAACAGCTTAATTTCTAATGTAACAACTGCATATTACTGATAAATATGCAGTTGGTTCTGCTCATAATTGAAAAAGTCTTTGTAAAGCCCACTACTGCAGAATAACTATTTAAAACCCCTCAATGCCAGAATTTATATCCAGCAGTACAAAAAAATAAAAAATAAATAAATAAAAAATTCTGTCACCTGAGGCCAGTTCATGCTGCCAGGGATTAACATTCCAGGGACCCAGGAGCCAAGGATCGTGTTTTCGTCATTACAGAGTTTCAGATGCAGCTAAATACCGCACAGTTACTTTGCTGCACGATTCCATAAGCTGCTTTATCCCTTTTTGCAATAACAAACCTGTGTTAGAAACCAAACTGTGTTTTTGAACATGCTTTTTTACAGCAAAGTGTTTCAAACACAGCTAAAAACAAAAAAAAAATCCTGTTACTATATAGTTCAAAGAGCAGCTATGCCCTGTTTAATTGATAAAACTTATGGTGTTAGGGTACATGACTATGCTATAATCTTTTCATTCATCGTTATTTCATCATAATCTTGATCATTTGATTCTATGTTGCATAATGGAAATACATGCACAAAAGAATTTATTTTGATCTATTTTTCCCCCAATTATCCTCAAATCATACATATTACTAATTAACAACCATTTAAACTCCATTCCTGACTTGCCTGGTGTTGCTAAAATGCTTCAAGCACAAAATTAAGAATTGTTTTAGAGTTTTGGTCACCTGTCTATTCCCATATAATGCTAGTACCCCAAATATATCCTTTAAATATCCCATACTTAATACAAAGGTACCTCCTATTTACCTTCAGAAATACCATAAAAAGGTAGCAGGTGACATTAAGTATTGCAACCAACAGTGTCATTGAACTACTCATGATAAACGGCCATTTAGCCCTCTGATAAATTAAGGAGGATGTCTGGATTAAACTAGAACAGAAGGAACATTTTAGTCTATTTTCATTTGGGAAAAAAAAGGTTTTAGTAGGGGAGCATGGCAATATCCGTTGTGAATAAACACATTTTCCAGATGAAACCAAAAAAATACAAAGTGAACTTCAAATCACACTGATAAAATCTTGCTTTTAATCTAATATAAGAGATTACAGCCCCATGTCTTGGACTGTGACTGGAAACATTGCTCTTAGGTACTGTTTGCAAATGCAGTTCTTTTAGTGTGAAATAGATTTTCCCAGTATTCTACCGGAATTTGGAAACTCCTGACAGAACAGGTCAGATTCATAGGACTTCTTGCTCATGCACACTTTTTCGGCTATGCCCACTCATTTTCTCTGGTACAGAGATCAGGACTTTGAAATGGCCACTCCACAACACCGACTTCATCCTCCTTTAGCCACTTTTTACCTAATTTATCGGAATGCTGCGAAACATTGTCCATCTGGAGAACTCATTTCTCATGTCCAAGCTTGCTGGTCGATGTCTTGAGATGCTGCTTTAATATTTCCAAAACCAGATTTTTTCCACATGATGCTTGTTTTTTATTCCGGTGAAGTGCACCAGTCCCTCTTGCAGTAAAACATCTGGCACTGCTGTCTTAATTCTGGCTGAAGTTTCGACCAAATGTAATGGTCAACATGGTCACACACTTTAACTTACGTCTCATCAGACCTGAGGACATGTTGTCTGCTATCTGGATTTTTCTGTTGCGTTTGGAATAACGGCCTCTTCCTCTCTGAGGGGCTTTCAGCCCAAGTAGGTACAGGACTCAATCATTTTTATATTCCCAGTGGACCTAAAATGAAACTTTATTCTGATTTAATGTCAAACAGTGGGAAAAAACCGGGTTTTGTTGAGTGTATTTAAATATATAACTAAATACAGTACCATTTTTACAGTAAAATATTTGTCTTTTCCTTGTGGAAACATTGCCCAGTCTTAAAGATATATGCACTCACCCATCGGGATAGCCACCCTGGCACGATGATGTAAGAAGCTGCTGATTTAGAGTTCATTTTACTGAAACCCCTGATGGTTGGTTAATGTTAGTGTGCCTTGGACAGAAAGATATGGTACAAGTTACAGTTCATGAAAGGTAACAGTGGGTCAGTTTTCCTCTGTGCTGACTGAAAGTATTAAGCGGTTCCCTCTGGGACATCACTATCACACAGGAGACTCTTCGGTGACCAAGCCAACAACCCCGCCGGTCAAAGGTCAGAGAGCAAGGTGCATTTAAATTGAATTTGGCGGTTGGTTAAAATGTTCTGTTCTAAATGTGTGCCTTCTGCCGTTTTAGCTCCTTCACCTTCCGCGGGCTCAGGATTCAATCTGGCCGACGCTCTGAAACCAGGTAAATTCTGCCGGTTAGTTCACGAGCCTCGTAGCTGCACTTCGGGTTCACGTCAGGTGAAACTAAACCCTTTCCGTGCTTCGTTCTCAGGCGTTCGACCTTCCAAGCCGTCTGCAGGAAGTAAGTCTGCACTCGCCTGTGACCACTCTAGTATCTCCCTGGCCTTCTTCTGAAGCCAAGCTTTGGTGGACTCAATGTGAGACATGCTTTGCATCTTTGTCCAGTCTGAAGGTCTGATGTCTCTCAGGTTTCAGTTTCCTCACAGGCGGCCTTATATTTCCTCCTGGCATGTCCCCATAAGCTATTCGACTGAATCCATCTCCCCCTCTGTGTAAGCTGCAGGTTTCCAGTGTCAGGGGAAACAAACAGCCCCAGAGCATCACTGAGCCACCACCATGCTTCATTGCAGTCAGTTGTCAGTTGAGAGTTTTGACCCTCTGCCAGCTTCCACTTTCTGCCCCCCAGGTGGCGTCGCCACTGTTCCTTTGAATTTAAACTTGCAAACTGTCCTTCCAGCTGTATCTACAGGGACGTTCAGGGCCTTTGCCATCTTTGCAGTGAAGCCCCACCGCCAACAGCCCAGATATTTGATCGGTTGCATCATGTGTGTCTGAGACCACATCTGATCAACATACACAGGACATGTTCTAATGTAGAACAGATTACTAGATCAATGTGTGCTTCTGTGCTTTTTTGTCTCTCTTATTGTGTCTCTGCTCTGTCTTCTCTAACCCCAGTCGGTCGAGGCAGATGACCGTTCATACTGAGCCCGGTTCTGCCGGAGGTTTTCCTTCCCGTTAATGGGGAGTTTTTCTTCCCACTGTCACTTCATGCTTGCTCAGTATGAGGGATTGCTGCAAAGCCATGTACAATGCAGACGACTCTCCCTGTGGCTCTACGCTTCTCCAGGAGTGAATGCTGCTTGTCGGGACTTTGATGGAACCAACTGGTTTCCTTATATAGGACATTTTTGACCAATCTGTATAATCTGACCCAATCTGTATAATATGATTGAACTTGATTTTGTAAAGTGCCTTGAGATGACATGTTTCATGATTTGGCGCTATATAAATAAACTGAATTGAATTGAATTGAATTTTTCTGAGTAAAATTTACTCAAATGGAAGATAATTTACTCAGAACCAGTTAACATTTGGTCCCTCTCAAAAAAAATAATTTTTCTATTTGAGTAAGTTTTACTCAGCCACATTCATTATGTAGGTGTGCGCCTGTCCAGGAGTCTTTCCAGAGGTTTAATTATTTTGAGACTGCAGCAGAAAAAGTAGGACTTTGGGTTGGATTTGGATCAAATCCGTATAGTTTTATTTTTATTTGTATGTTTGTTGCACCCGAACAATATAGGATTTTACCAAAAGTTAGATATTAGATAGAGGTTGAATAATTTACAGGTGCTCCGTTGCGACACGTCGCTTTTAAAAGACGCAGCTGGTGACTCAATGCGAAGCGTAGAGCTTCTAATATTGAAGTTGTGGGTTCAATTCCAGCTGACACGTATGGAGCTGCTCCTGGGCTACACATTTAACCCTAAGTTGCTGATCTGGGAATAAATGTGTGCATGGCTGCATGAATGTGGCTGTGGTGTATGAGTATTTGAGGATTTTTTTTTTTTATTTCTTTGTAAATCCAAGCAAAATTCATTAAAAACAACAAAACAGTGATGATCTGATTGTGTCTGATGTGTTTGTCATCATCAGATGAGTCTGGATTCCTACTGGAGCACGCTCTGAACCCAGGTAAAGCCGGATCATTTTAAAAGCCTGACTAAAACCTTTTTGAATGATTTTACTTCTAGTACTTTTACACATTGCACCACGTTTGCATGCACTAAGCTGCTCATAACATCGGGACCGAGGACATTAGTGTGGATTACAACATTTAGGGAATATACTTCCCCATCTATTTAACCTGTAACTGTTCCTGTATGAGGAGTTACTGAAAGAAGTTATTGTTGAGCACGGGGCGCCACCATGTGGACAAATTGGCGAATTATTACAGCCCAGATTTCCTGAATCTCCTGTTTAGAAGTGCATTTAGAACCCTGTAGTTCCCTGTCTCCTTCTGTCCTGTTTTCAGATGTTTGTTGGAGAACATTAGAGAACAGTTCGATCTCTCAGCATCACTCCTGGTACTAATGATATTCTAACTTGTTCCCCACAGCTGAGAAACCCAGTGGTGAAGGTGAGTCTAGCTCTGTCTCAAACTTGATGTATTTTTGCTATATACAGGACTGTCTCAGAAAATTAGAATATTGTGATAAAGTTCTTTAATTTCTGTAATGCAATTAAAAAAACATGAAATGTCATACATTCTGGATTCATTACAAATCAACTGAAATATCGCAAGCCTTTTATTGTTTTAATATCGCTGATTATGGCTTACAGCTTAAGAAACTCAAATATCCTATCTCAAAATATTAGAATATGGTGAAAAAGTATACTAGTAGGCTTTTCAACTAATCACTTGAATCGTCTAATTAACTCGAAACACTGCAGGGTTTCCTGAGCCTTGAAAAACACTCAGCTTGGTTCAGTAAACTAAATCACAAGTATGGTAGTGGTTAAGAGACGACATCAGATTCTCACAGTAACTGGTGTACTGACCATGGCATTACTGTCCTTGATTGGCCTGCCAATTCCCCTGACCTGAACCCCATAGAGAATTTGTGGGGTATTGTGAAGAAGAAGCTGAAAGACACCAGAGCCAACAATGCAAATGAGCTAAAGGCCGCTATTGAAGCATCCTGGGCATCCATAACACCTCAGCAATGCCACAGGCTGATTGCCTCCATGCCACGCCGCATTGATGCACTAATCTGTGCAAAAGGATTCCCAACCAAGTACTGAGTGCATTAATGGACATTTTCAAATGTTTGATTTTGTTTCCAAGTTATATATATTTTTTTACTTGGTCTGAGGAAATATTCTAATATTTTGAGATAGGATTTTTGAGTTTTCTTCAGCTGTACGCTAAAATAATCAGCGATATTAAAACAATAAAAGGCTTGCGATATTTCAGTTGATTTATAATGAATCCAGAATGTATGACATTTCATGTTTTTTTAATTGCATTACAGAAAATAAAGAACTTTATCACAATATTCTAATTTTCTGAGACAGTCCTGTATATGTATATATAAAGAAAGAAAAAAAAAAAACCCACAATGAAACACTACAGCATATGCTACGGATCAGAACCCTCTCCCTCTGTTCTGCTGAATTTCTTTGACTGGATTTCATTTTCTCTGGCATCCTCGTTGTTGGTCAGAAGCAGGAAGCCAACATTAGCCTTGGTGATGGTGCAGAGCTAGCTCGGGGGGTTTAGTTTAGCGTAATGTGAATGTGTGTGCAGACGACCAGGCTGCCGTGCTCCAAAAGCTGAACGTGGTCATACAGAACCAGAAGCAGGAGCTTGGCCTACTGCTGCAGCTGCTCGCCAACCGCTCAGGATGAAGCAGGAAGACGAGGGAAGACTGCAGGGTGAGCGTGGCCGGGCTGTTTGCTCCTTCTGTTCACCCCAACATGGCCTCCGTGTTCATTTTGGCTGCTTGTGTTTGAAAGCTGGACGACCAGAGGGATGAAGAGGAGGAAGACGATCTGCTGGTGTTGGACACGTTATCTGAGGATGGTCAAGAAAAGCCGGAGATAACTATGAGAGAATGCACAGTGTGAGGTTTAAAAAGCTGTTAAAAAAATGGCTCAATAAAAACAATAATGGAAAAAATAACCAGTTTATTAGTGTCTTTGTCCAAATTCACATGTCTCATAATGATAACTGGTCATCTATTCAATCATTTAAATTTTTGAAGAGAAGATCTACTGTTCGATCTACATTCCTACCCTCGTCTATGATCATGAGCTTTGGGTCGTGACCGAAAGAACGAGATTGCGGATTGCATCACCCACTTCTGTCGGGTAAACCTTTCAGAAGCATCAAATCCAGAACGAATGAATAATAATCTTTTGGGACACATCAGAACCATCCACCAATGAATATTTTCACCGAATTTCCTGTTCCAGTCACAGGCATCAAAGGGTTTTAAGTGATCAAACAACTCAAAGTGGTTCCCTTTAACACACAGGTGTCAAACTCAAGGCCCGCGGGCCAAATCCGGCCCGTCAAGGTAAGTTATCAGGCCCTCAAGAGCTAAAAAAAAAAAGCATATCATGTCATAAAGTAGAGGCATATATCCTTTTAAAGTGTATAAAGTGGCTAAATCTGTGCCTCCTGTAAGTGTAACTCACCCCAATATCAACATTTTTTACAGATAAACTGTATAAACTGGGCCTAAGGTTGCTACTTTTACGTTACTGTGCATTTTTTATACTTCTATCTGAACTGGAATGAAATTATGAAATTAAAAGTATCGTCTATACACGTGCAACCTGCCCTTTTCATGACTTTGTGACGCCAAAGTGGCCCCATATAGAAATGAGTTTGACACCCCTGCTTTAACAGGAAGAAACCAGCAGCAGAACCAGAACCAGGTTTCTATAGCAGAGGAGCCTGATAGCTAAAGGATCTGCCTCCCATTCTACATTTAGAACCTCTAGGAACCACCAGCAGACCTGTTGTCTGAAAGCAAAGTGCTCTGTTAGGAACATATGGATCAGTCAGAGCTCTGATGTCTGATGGAGCTTCATTATATTAAGGGCTTTATGTGCAAGAAGGAGAATTTTTAAATCTATCCTTTGTTCAACAGGAAGCCAAAGAAGGGAAGCATTTTGGATCAGCTGAAGGTTTTTAAGTGCATTTTGTGGCCTTCCTGAAAATAAACAATTACAATAGTCCAGCCTTGGAGCAACAAATGCATTGACCTCACTCCTGGACCGAACGTTTCTAGTTTTGCCAATATCCCAGTCTTCCCTTGCTGCAGTGAGGTTTCTGTGAGACAAAATCAGTCTGTCAATCTGATTATCACCAATCAAGTCGTTAACTAACAAAGTCTTTGAAAAGAGAGACATTTCGTTCAATAAGCAACATTTAAAGCATCTTTCTTTTCTGTCTGAGTCATGTTCATTTCCATATTTCACGATTTGCTCCTTTTGGATTCCTTTTTAACCGTTTTGATCTTGGCTGTGGGTGAGACACTGTTTCAATGGGTTTAATGGGTGGGTACCAGTACGGACCCTGCAGAGAGATGTGTTAAACTACAACTGCTTCCTGGTCTGGACCCTGGACTGGTCTGGAGAACACGCTTGAACCATCTGACTGCAAGTCCAGCTGCAGATCTCTGGGTATGTCTCCAGCAGCTTTGAACACATAGAGCCAAAACATCTCAAGCTGCCAGATTGGATGGAGATGGTCTGGAAACATCCATCGACTCTGGCCACAAATTCTCATTTGAGTTCGAGCCTAGACTTTGACTAGACCCTTCTGTCTGATTGGATGTGTTGAGGAAAATAAATATCTTAGTTCTTATATTAACCATGTATTCGTATGGAAGAACTGAGGAATGCTTGGTTTTTGACTGTCTCCCCCTTTGAGGGTAAGATAAACATGCAGATTTGGTTTATGGCCGGGATAGGTCATTTGGCTTGACCCCTAACCGAGAAGAATAGCCTCTTTGTTCAAACAGATTTGACACCCCCCCCCCCCCTCCTGAAGAGATTGGAGGGGCAGTCAGTTAATTAAAAGGATGTCTTTGCGAAACTTAGATCAGACAAAAGCTCCAATGCCTGGGAGAAGCACGTAGGTAACAATGGTAACGGAACATTTGTCTCCGTTGGGAATTCCTAATGAATTAAATATGCATATTTTAATGTTTGTCCTCTGATAATAGTTTCACCTTTACTGTCAAATCTTAAACCGTGGTAAGACGGTCCTTCAGAGATATGCAGGAGCAGGCCGGTACTAATAACTACAGATGTAAACCGTCACATTGTAGCTCTGGATGTATCATCAGGGTGGTTGTCCTGCCAGAAAGGGAACATCCGCCCCGGCCTCAAGTCTTCTGAAGCCTCTGGCAGCTTTTCTTCAAGGGTTGTCCTGGACTTAGCTCCACCCATCATCGCCGCAGCTCCGACCGTTTCACGTGCCTATGGTAAGGAAAATAATGCCCACAGCAGGATGCTACCTGGGGACAACTTTGTCTACCATATCTCGTTGAGGGGAAAGTTGTGCTCAGGATATTAGTGTTCTGCCATGTTTGCAGTATTGGCTCAACCATAGCTTTCTGCGGGTAGGCATCCACATCCTGGTAGGTCTGCAGTTGCTCTGTCCTCCTCGTGTTCACGTGACGGATTGAACAGAGCTCTTGGAGTTGCGAAGCAAAGCGATTGGTTTAGAACCTAACCCTGCTTCGAACTCCTCCACAACTTTCTCCTTGACCTGTCTGCCTGGTTCCTTGGTCTTCGTGATAACGGCTGTTCTCTAACGTTCTCCGACGTACCTCCGAGGCCAGAAATAGACCAGCTGCACTGTTTACTAAGCGCAACACTTCCAATTGGCCGCCTTTTGCCATGACATTAATTGAAGGGTTGTGACAACGTAGGGGGCTCAACACAAATGCACTCCACATGTTCTGGATTTTTATTTGCCAAAAAACACTTTGTGTTGGTATTTCTGTTGGTATTTCACATAAAATCCCAACAAAGTCCAAACAACGTTTGAGGTCTAAAGATCTCAATATGTGCAAAATTCAGACTATAATCTCTTTCAAGACATTAGCAAACCTGACCTTTAGTTAGCCGCTTTTTCCAACACGATAGAAGATGAACCTTCCACTCAATCTCAGTGGAGCTGGACCTCCCCCTGCCTGTCTGAGTCAGAGTCGTTACTCTGGGTTATCAAACACACACGTGACAGGGTGTGTGTGCCGCAGAGCTCCCTGCAGGCTCTGTCTGTGACTCAGTCAGGGTGTTGGCATTATTGGACCATCCCCTTTCAGGCCGACACACCCTGCCCGTGCTTCAGAGCCAGATCTGACTCACAGCGTAACCCTACACCAGCTGAGCTGAGGAGAAGAACCGCCGGTCACAAAGCCTCGGAGCTCGCAGGATTTAAAAACTTTAGAGCGCCCAGCACTCAGGATGGAGTTTTGTTTGAGGATACTTTCACTCCTTTTGCTCATTACTCCAACTTTAACAGATGAAGGTGAGTTAAGAAACTTCTGAATGTTTTTTTTGGGGTTTCAGAGAGTTTCAGTGAGGGCCTTCTTGCTTGTGCCGCTCAAACAGAACACAGAAAGGAGCAGCAGCAGGGTGGAAGAACGGGTGAAGGCAGAGTAGGAGTCAACAGGGTGAGCGCTGATTTTCCATCAGGTGGTTTTGGCGCCCAGCTCCCAGCATGCTTCAGTTTTTATGATGTACATGGGATTGAATAATAGGACAAAGCAGAATAAGACTGGAGACATTACAGCAGGGGTGTCAAACATACGGCCCGTGGGCCGAATCCGGCCCGCCGAACAATTTAGTCCGGCCCTGTGGCTTAATGCATTATCATTATAAAAACAAACAAAAAATTTTTTTTTTTTTTCCCCCAGTGTCCTGTCTGGCAATGTGGCAATAAGAATTGTTGTCTTAATGCCAAAAAGAGCTCATCAGATTTGACTTTCACAAGTGGAGCAGTACTGCTTTTGCCATAGCGCTCCGCTTGATTTATGAATGTGAATAGTTTTATTATGATTCATGCGGGGAATATCTCAAATGATATGGACACTACAATGGGAAAGTAGGAGAGGAAAGGAAGAACAAGAAGAAAAAAGAAAAGGTGAAAGAAAGAGGAGATAAAAGGAAGAGAATGATAAAAGAATTATTGAAAAAAACACGTACTTTGCTTAATTGAAAATATGCAGTTCCTATATTGTCCACGAGGGGCGCTGTGTTTTAATTAGCAGATTAAGCTTCAGGTGTTTAAAAATGTAAATCATTTCTTAATTTTTATCTATTTGATGTATTTTGTCACGCAGGACAGTGTTTTTAAGTTCCAAAAATTGTGAATAAATGTTTTTTCAACATTGTACAATCACTGTGATCAGTTCTTATGCATAATGCACAAGTAAATGTTTAACTGAGTAAAAGTATTGTTGAAATTGCACATACTTTTCTTAAAAACGCTGAGGTTATTCATAATATATTGTGTAAAAGTGAAATGAATTTAATATAAAAATCAACAATAAGTCCACATTTATTAGTTCTATTTAATCTTGCAATGAGTTAACTCGTGTGGCCCTCTTGAGATCAGATTAAGCTGAATGCGGCCCCTAGACCAAAATGAGTTTGACACCCCTGCATCACAGGGACATAGTATGTAACTATTGGCTGTATATAACAACGCAATTAGAAGGATCCAGGAACTCATTACCAGGGTGTGACATCTATAATAGTTACCGGTGTGAAAGGAGGATTTAATAGCTGGGAAGATTTTGGTGGAGAGCCTCTTCTGCAAGAAGAGATGGGAGATGGTTTCAGCGCGTTTACAGAAATAGAAATAGCTGCCGGAGCAGACCAGGTGCATTAGAGAAGTCATTTGTGAAGCTAACCCATTAGGTGGGCTTGTCTTGCAAACAGAACTAATTTATCAGCATAAAGATAGAAAAGATGATCTTTCTGCAACTGAGACGAATCAGAAAAGCGATAAAAGGCAGCCTCGCCTGACCCCTCTCGCAATGTTATCTGTTGGATGTTTTTCAGTCTATAACGATTAATAAGAACAGAGCTGCAGCTAAAAACCTGTTAGTGCTGTAAACACAGCCTTGCTTCATTGTAGCTCAGACTTCTCCGGACTCTGTGCACATCTGGATCATCATGTCCCAGAGAAGCAGATCTTATTCCGCAGAGAGTCAGAGGTATGCATCACAGGGGGCACTGAGCCGTTGATCTGTTGGTAGGTAGAAATCTATGAATTCTCTTAAGTCTAAACTGTAACCACAAACCTTCCCATAGAGCATTTTGAATCTTTACAGAGGTCTTTGTGCGTGCATGGAGCAGCTTTCTGTTTTCTGCCTCCTTGGGTGATCTAAATTCATCTTTTTCTAGTGAAATAGGATTTTTTTTGTTAGTTTGTATTTTTTTCTGTATTTTTCTATGTTCTTTCAATAGTTTCCAAACATACTTTATACAAGAACAAAAGTCTTTACTGGAATGTAAGGGATTAATAGTTTGCTTTAGGATCTCCCGCAAGATTCGTGATGTTGTCAGTAAACGTGCTACCTTTAAAAAGAAAAGTTCTTAAATTCCCCACCAGTGTTCCAACTACAATACACTAGTAATTGAGGGCAAATTAGATAATATTCAGAAAAGCAGGGCATTTATCAAGCCTCATGGCTTTTACAAACTGGACAGAAGAAATTAGGAATACATTATTATGACATCACATAAATCATTGCACCGGCGGGAGAACTACCAAGCATCTGTTAAGCAGAGGTTGGAGCATGTCTGTGAAACTGTGGCTCTGAGAGGTTTGATTTGGTTTAGAAGCAAAACTTTATCTGTTAATGATGTCAGCAGTTCATTGTATGCAGTGAACTGCAGCTGTCTCAAGATTACACTGGAGCCTTGGTTTTTATCCTCATTTTTATTTTATTTTTTTTACTGAACAGAATAGGAGAGTTAGAGCCACCTACGTTACAAATAATAAAAGCTCAGTTTTCCTCTTTAATCACAATAGCCATCATACTATATGTTAGCATTGTTTCAATAATACCACCCTCAGATTTATGGAGGCGGATTCAAAGTCCCCGTGAATGATTTATTCCAAGGCTTAAGTGAATGATGCCACCCCGCTGAGATCCCCATAGTTTAGTGTCTGAGTCATCAAGATATGTGTTTCCGGGATGAGTTTTAACAAGGCAACAAAGAGGATTTCCTCAGAAAGATATCTTTAGACATAATACATCTGAAGACATAGTGAAACAGGAACATTCTAAGGCCATAAAAATTAGCAACAGACATAAAACGAGTTAGAAAAGAGAAGTCAGAAGAACATGGAGGGCAGTGCAGACGCTATGTACTGGGATGAACTTGTGACAGAAGAAGAACATTGTGACGGTACCGTCCAATGACTGACTTTGGACGATAGGCAAAATGCTAATGGATCAACAGTTTCAAGAACCATAGCATTTATGTTTGAGTACTAACTTTTCCAAACCCTTCATGGTTCCTGGTGTAAGTGCCACGGGTCTAAAGTTGTTTGGAAGTAATGCCTGTGGGTTTTTTTAGGGACTTGAATGATAACAGATGTCTTCAATATTTTTTGGTACCACTGCCCGTGTTAAAAAGGCGTTGACGATGTCTGTATACACGCCTGCCAGCTGGTCTTCACAAGCCTTTAGAACTGTTGGCCAAACAACATCCGGACCCTACTGCTTATTGAGGATTCTTGTGCTTCAGAGCTTGTAGGACCTGTGTAATGTGTAGAGGTGAGCCTTTACTGTTATTGAGATTTTATGTGGGGGTGACTGTATTAAATCTGTCAAATCTGACAAATCTGAGGCTGTCTAGAAGTGTGTTGTCCCTAACCACAGAGCCCGTCTTCCTTTTGTTGGTAGTGACGGACTGAATGCCCTGCCACATATAGTCTGTGCTGTGTTTTTCAGGAAACGGGCTCTCTGGTTTCAGGAAATGCGCCCCGTTTTGCTGCTTTGATAGATTTCTGCAGCTCATAACAGGCCCACGAAGGCCTCACATCTGCTCCTGATTTTTCCACGAACATCAGCATAAACAGCCTCTGTGTATTCATTGAGGGTGACTGCAGCCTCTTTGAAAACGTTCATACCAGTTAACCTCCAGACAGCTCCTCAGGTTTTCCAGTGCGCTGTCAGTCCAGGTGCTGCTGGTTCTGACTGTGACATGATTGGCCTTCAGGTGTTTGGTGCATGCAAGTTTAACCAGAATAGCAAGATGGTGCGATGGCTCCATAGTGTATGCGTTCTAGTTATTGCTGCAACAGTGGTCTAGTTTGTTTTTTCCCTCTGGTTGGGAATTTCAAAAAAACGACTTTTGGGACAGATTACCAAACATCACAATGATTAAAGTCTCACAGAAGAATAACGGCACTATCAGGGCACATCTGTTCATGTGCGGGAATTATGTCATGCAGCTCAGTTAATGCAGCCTCCTCTCGAGCCGAGGGAGGGACATACGGCATGCTCACAATAATACACTGCAGTTCTTCAGGCAAAAAAGGACGGTCTGCGCTTTAAAGTGAAAAATTCAACACCCTCGGAGCAAAAGTGCGAAATAACTTGGCAGTCGGCACACCCTGACTGTATTCTCCTCTCCGGGTTTCGCCACCCCTCTCTCTGGGTCCTGATTGGCTCTGAAGATGGTGTATCCTGCTGGTGGAATATGCTATCCAATGGATGGCTGTTTCTTAGTTTGGAAAACTGCACAACTTTGGAGTGTAGATTAGTGGTGGGAATGATGACTCGTTCCCCCCCGTCTACCTCATGATGGTTTGATCCGTCTAGCTTGTCGTCAGACCAGTTTTAGGAGTGCCGCATTTACTTTTCTGTCTCTATTACACAGGTTGACAAGGACTAATACCGATTAAGGCTTTGTTGTTGTTGTTGTTTTTTTTTTTTACCTCTAATTGTTCTGGTTGTAAGCGAAAAAACAACTTTTCTTTTCCCCCATGAGTAGGTTGTCACAGTAATTGTATCATGTAGAAGACCCAAGAAGGTGTGTGTGTGTGTGTGTAGGGACACGCCTAAACTCATTCTTCCAACCTCTAAACATGTGAGCAATCTCTGACAACAGAGCTGGAAGGCTTCATGTGTGAAAGTGGTGCTTTATTCAAGACTTAGTTCACCCTTCCACACCCTCCTCCCAGCCTGCAATGCTCAAACCAAGATCAGGATCCAAAGACGTTTTCGTTCGTGTGCATGATGAAATGTAATGCAAGGTATCATACTCTTTTAAACGTGCCATTCAACACAGGTACTGAAGCAGCACAACTAGAAACCTCTCTGGCAGGTAGGCATGGTAGGAGATCATAAAACCCAATTTTGCTTTTCAAAAGAAAAATACAGCGCCGGACAGATGGACTGGTGGTTCTCTACAACTGTGCATGCGCAGCTTTGAATAAGGTAGACCTTATGAGTCAGACAAGTAAAACACATTCACTTTGGGGAAAACACCAAAGAAAAAAAATCCCCTAATCGCAGGGTAAATGGCACGCAATTTCTTGTCAGGTTCGTCCACATTTAGTTTTGTCCCTAAAAGATATAGCTCAATAAATAATCAAGACAACATTTTAATACACAGTGCACATACCCATGGTAGTAGTGCAGAAGTACTAAAAATAGACATGAAAGCACAACCACAAACTTGCTTGTTCTTCAGCTAGCTTCTTCGAGCAGAAACCTCAGCTTTACGTTTACTACCCGGCTTGTTTATGCTGGCAGAATTTCCAGAAGTTGCGGTACACTCCCTTGGGAGCTAGTTGCCCCGTAGAGGGAGCTTCTATGCACCAGGAAATAAATCTGTACGGATCTGTCAGACTTAAAGAATCCCTGCAAGGTTCCTACATCTTTTTTTGTCTTTTCATGACTCAACACGTATCGAGACTCACATTTCTAAATTTGTTATATCTTATCTATTTCTATTAAAGTACAACATGTGCAGCAGATACTTTTGCCAGGGAGTTGCACAGTGGTACAGCTAGTAGCATTGTTACCTTGCAGCTAGAAAATCCGAGACTCTACACCAAAATCATGAAACAGACTCTCCCATGACATCTTAGTTAACCCAAATATTACTATATATAAACGCTTAAAGTGTATGAGAGTGCATAAGCCTTTGGTTGTTTATAGTACAAAAAAGAAACAAACCCTACACCAATCTCAGCTTCAAAATCCTATATAGTCTGCCTTGCAAACACAACAGCAGTTTTGACAGTTTTTGGCAGTCATCAAATCAACTTTATAAGCAGAATGTATAGAAATGAATAGAAGGTATATTGCTCCATTGATAGAATTGATGAAATCATGATAAATACTGCATTGTTAATGGAAGGCTGGCTTGATTCCCCTGCTCTGACCATCTCAGTCGTTGTGTCCTTGGGCAAGACACTTCACCCACATTGCCTGATGGCAGTGGTGCCGATGTATCCGATGCCCTGGGGCAGACCGACAGAAGTGATAGGCACCGTCACCATCATGTGTGAATAGCTGACTCATTTTATACAATACAAAAATCATTCATAAAACAAATTACACAGGACACTGGATAGCCAAATGGATTTTTCACTTACACGCACATGTCCAAGCTGCATGGGAGATTTACATGATGGCCATGTACATGCTCTCTGGCACTTTTAGCCTGTTTTTGCCTTCTTGCTGGCCTCATGGCAAGCGCACACGTTCCCAATCTGCCCCTCACTTTGTCTTCTCGGTGACATCTGGAAACAAATACATGCCACATCTTTCTTGTAGTTCTGAACATTGCAACAAAAAAGTAAATTAGTAAAAAAAATTTGCTGGTCAAGGGATGGCCTGGGTTCTCTGAAGGTATCATGTGGTGCCAACGGGGTGGCAACCACATTGGTGCTGTAATGTTTTTGTTTGTAAGGGGGGTGTATGGGGGGTTTGGTAAACCTCATGGGTGATCTAGGTCACTAAGGCTGAAATTGGGAGGTCAACTCACAGTCGGAGTTGTGTAGTGTTGGCAACAGTTACAGATCGCTGTTTTTAACCAGTGCTCATTGTGAGAGACCACTTGAAAAAAGCCCATCCAAATGGATTTTAATGCGTAAAGTAGGATCGGAAGGTTAGAGGTCTGAGCCAGAACGCCAAGCATAAAACAACATCTACCCAGAATGATGGCAGAGGCTTGAGTCAGGGTTTTGATGATGATGATTCTGTCTACACCTAATCACAGCAAACATGGAATTTGTCTTTGGTTTCATAAAATCCGCAGCCTGAGCTGATGTAATGCGGGTCCTGAGAGATCAGACTGGGAGAATCAGCTCTCTGCAGCCACAGCTCCCGGCCCGAAATAGTTTTCGCTCAGAAACCCTAGCAGCACCCTGCCAGTTCTCGGCGGTGACTCATGCTATTTAAAGCCGCCCTGCGTGTCAGTCACCGCTGCCATGGTAACCGACTAATAAACCGCAAGGCATCCTGCAACACTGTAACCCAGCACATGTGTTTCCAGTGTTGTGTGGAAAACAAAGAACCGCGTAAGAAGAGAGAACAGGCCATTGTTCAGCATAGCCAGGTTCTTTCCTCTGGTTGAACGGAAAAAGAACATTTTTAACCTTTTCTCCCTTGGATCGCTTGGATTACTGAAATTATCTCTATTGGCTAAATGCTATGTAGTGACAATAATGGAACAGAATTCACTCCATAAAATGACAGAAGTTTACATACACAGGCCCTTAATCAGTTTGTTGCAGCAAATGGAAATAATTTAGGTTAACCTAACTGGGCTAAAACAGAAGTTTAGTCAGACATACATGTATAGATGTGTGATTTCAGCTGCATTTGGTAAGTTTTATCTCACTGTTTCTGCAACTGTCACTGCTCTACCCGCTCACCGTCGGACTCTAACCAAGTCTCTCATGTCTTTGTCACGCAGGCTTTAACCTGGAAGATGCGTTTGGTCCAGGTGAGAGATTCTCTCTAGCCGAACACATCTGATCATTCACCTGACTGAGGCTTCATATTCCGCTTGTTCCTTTTCATTCATTTAGATCCGACGCCAGTAAAACCCAAAGAGCAGCCAGAGTCTCCGAAGCTACCCGGAGGCAACGGTTTGTATCTCTGCGCGTTCCATCCAGATATTACTGCAGCCCACACAGGACAAACACACATTATATTCTCTTCCTGTTTTTTTTTTGGATCATGGGGTAAAGGTTTTTTGAACGGTGTCTTTTTTTTTTCTGGAGATGTGAAATGCTGTTTGAGCGCTGAAGTAAAACCCCCGGAGTGCTCTCGGGGGAGGCGGCACTCCTTCAAGGGGAGGGGAAGTTAGGCTTAGACAGAAAACCACAGCAGATGCCAGCTTCTCTCCTCTGCACAGCATGACCCACATGTTGTCACGCACAGGCTCCATAACTGAAACCGCGGTTTCGGTTTATGTTTGACGTAGCTGCAGGCCCTGAAGACCTCCCTCCTCAGGGAGCTCGTCAGCGACGGAGCGTCGTCCCAACGTGGGCTGAACGGGGAGGGGGGTCTATCTCCTGCTGAACACTTAGAACTCAGTTTGTTGAACTTGTTTGAACCGACCCCGTCTGTTCACTGGTTGGATGGAGAGTTAATTTTATACAATGACTGAAGGGGCCTTTTGTCCTGCATAAGCTGACATGTCTGATAGGTTGTCGGCTCAGTTCATTGCGTCTGATCTGAGCTCCCTCTGCTTCTCTCCTCTTCAGGTGATCTGAACCTGCTCGATGCATTTGGACCAGGTAAAACACAAGTCTGCCTTCCAGAACTACAGATGTGATCAAAACTTTAAAAAAAAAAACAACAAAAAAAAAAAAACGCAGCATCATCACTATCATTTTGGGTGTAAAAGGCAGCCACTGTGTCCCAGTCTGCTTGCCCCTCAGACCCTCCTAACCACAGAAGCGTACCATCTGGACATTTACTACGTCATTATTAACAGCGGTTTCTTTTTTTCCTACAGCTCCAACACCAAAGCCCAAACAGCCAAGTTCTGGAGGTACTGGAGGTGGGTTCAGATCCCGTTTGTCTACAGCTATACTAAAGCCATGTTTTATCGGTCCATTTTCTGGTGAGGTCGGCTGATCCAATGTGCTTTCTGCTTCAGATGACTTTGGGTTTGACCTGTCTGACGCTCTCCTACCAGGTAGGAAAGAAACAACAAGGAGGTTTAACAGCTTTTCAGTGGTTTCCATTGATCCAAACACTCATTCTAAATGAGAGGGGTAGTACATGCCGATTGATAATCTGATCAGCATGCATGCAAACGCTTGTCAGGAACAACTTATCTGGAATGTGGCAAACTGACCCGAGTGTGCATGAGCGCCTCGAGTTGACGTGACGTATATCCGCGTTGCCGAGTGGTGCAAATACGTCGGCATATCAAACCTTTCTGTTCTAAACAACACAAGAGCCCAAAATTGTAATTTATTCAGTAACGTTTCAAACGTAATCAGAACCTGGTGCAAGTCCAGGCTGGGTGCTCAGAAGACCAACAAAATGGTGTAATACTGCTTTGTGTGCTATTTTTTGTTGCTCAGCAAAGGCGGAAGTTCTTCTTCTTCTATGTTTTTTTTAGCTAAAATTGATAACTGCGCATGTCAGAGTGGTTCTATTCAGGTGCATATAGATGCACATCGTTATTGGATTAATTAAATGTGTGCCTATATAAACGATACAATCTGATAATTTCTTTGTTTTTTAATCCGATTACATTTGACACTGGTTATCAGACCTTTTTTTAGCCATGTAAACATAGTTATAGATGCTGTCTTACTATAAAAATGTGCCTTCCACAACACTGTGGTGCCTTATTTTGTGTTGGTCCGCCGCACACATAGCCTCGTGAGACCATCCTGATCTCGCGAGCTTTCAAGGTTTCACTCGCAGATCAGTCTGGCTACTCTCCGTTAAAGAAAATTTGGAGCCGTTCACCAAACGAACGTCCAATCAGCGTTGGCTTTGAGGCGGGGTGAGGTGTGACGCAACGAGAAGATCGACAGTTCAGTCTAAAGAACATGGCGGCTACAGCCGATGAAACTAGCGTTAGCGTGGCTATCGAGCAAGTTTTATCGGAATTACAGAGTATTTCTTTGCTGAGCTAACGAGCCTTTACCTGCAGCAGCAAGAGTAGCTTGGCTTGTGGTTGTGTTTTCGTCGTCGCTCGTAACAGAGCGACGACGAAGCATGTTGACGAGTACGTCATATGCTTCGTTGATCTGATTGGTTTATTTGGCCCGTCTATCACCAACATAGGCCAATCAGCTAACCAGTATTTTCGCCCCTTCCCAAAATTACTTCAACGGAAGGTTTCCAGATGGATATGCGAAGCAAATCCATCTGGCGGCGTCAGGTTACTGCACACAATCCCGATAACTTAAATGAAGGACCTGGTTGGAACGTGACAAAACGTGCGGAAAAGTTTACATTCCCCCGACTCAGACTTGTCTGAATCCCTTTTAAATCACTGAAGAGCTGTTTTCTTTCCTGGTTTAACAGCAGGGTGCTCGCATACCTGCTTGTTCAGACACTGATGAAGGTTCTGCTTCTGTGTGTGCAGGCGCCACCTCAGAACCAAAGCAACCTGCAGTCAAGCCTCCGAGTGGTGGAGGTGAGTGAAGAGAAGCTCCAGCTGCTGCGTAGAGGCAGCTCTATCCCACTAAATGTGGCTCCTGGGCCCAAATCTAGAACCGCAGAGCCGCCATGAACACTGAGTCGACGGCAAGAGAGACTAAAGCACCACATAGAACCCAAGAAGTGTGGTGCACGGGTCAGGTGTTAGATATCTGTGAGAAGTGGCTGTCCTGATTGGACCCTGAACCACTCTGTGTCTGTGATTTCTTCCAGGAGGCGGGACCTTTGATGACAATGATCTTTTGGGTGTTAGCGAGAGCGACGACTACAAGCCTGATAAAGGAGGCTCTGGAGGTAAACTCACATCGGCTTTCACCACCTTTGGGTCTGCCGGACAGTTAATCTTCTGTCGTGCTTCCATTTTTGTTTTATGACCCGGACTGGAGGTCCAGTAAGATGCTGATGCTGGTCAGAAGCTGGCAGCAGCCTCAGTCTGGTACCAGCTTATGATTACAGTGATATTTTTCTGCACATTTCTAAACGATCACACAGATTTAATGTAACAAATTCTAATTAGCCTCTTGTTCCCAACCCAAATAGTTACTTTAACCCAAAAAAAAACCCACCCAGTCCTGTTCTGACTATCTATCCATATATGATCAAGTTCTTCTCATAAGCCATCATGTGAATTCTCTGAACTTCATGCTGGCAGCTTGTTTTATTGAAACACATGACGCTCTGAGTCACGGAGTAAATCTCAACAGCTTTGTTCTTCCACAAATGAAACAGAGAAGAAGGAGAGAAAAACAGACACACTGCAAGCCTTTTACTGAAAATTAAAACCACATGGTGGTCGTGGTTTTCAGCATGATTGTGTTCCGAGCTTTTCCAAAGAGTCCTGCGCCAGGAGGCTCTTCGCATTCGGTTCCATTCCTACTGCAAACCTCAACGGATTTTGTGTCACGCACTTGCATAGGGCCTGCAACGGGTGTTCTACTTCCGTTCCTCTTCTGCCCCTAAATAAAAATGCAGGTTACATGATAGTGCATAGAGTTGCAAGGGCCAATGGTAACTGAGGTGGGAGAGTCTTTTCACTCCACCAATCTGGTCTTTGTGGGAGAGAATCAAATAAAAAGGCAGAGGTTACCTTCAAAGTTTGCAAGCTTTCTTCAAAGGGGACACAGCAACCAGACCTAAATTCAACTGAGACTTGGAAGCGAATATAAAATGCTCTCCATCCAGAGTGAGCCCGAGCTGCTTTGACTCCAGATATTGACTCCGAACCCTAAAGACCTGCTGCCAGAGGTGGTTCTACAAAATCGAGGCTCAGGAGCACTGAATAGAAATGCATGCCACAATATTCAGATTTGTATTTGCCAAAAATGTCAAACCATGAATGATTTGGTGGAGTTATGCTCTACCACGTGTCAGCTTGTCACATAAAATCCATCCAGGATGTGACGGGAATGAGAAGCATGTGGTATAGCTCAAGAGGCGTGAATACTGTTGTCATACCCACCCAAACCACGATTATAGGAGTGGCGTGATGTAAGCTGTGGTGGATGAAGCATTTAAGGACCAATGCTTAAAACCATGGCAACAGGACAGTTTCTAGCCGGCTCTTCTGGTCCACTATAGAGCCTCTTCTAGCTGAGTCCTGCTTTTCTGGCTGGTTTGTGTGAATGCCCTGTTGCACATTCCCACATAAGGTATAAAAATACTACTACTACTACTACTACTACTACTACTACTACTACTAATAATAATAATAATAACTAGAAAAAGCTGTTCCTGCGTAACAGCGAGTGAGAATGCTAATCTGCAGAATGATTTGAGCAGAAGATGCAGAACATTCTTGCAGAAGAGAAAAACTAGCTGAAAAACATTAAAATCAAAGTAGAACCAATTTGAACATGAAAGGACAAAAGCTGAAGGATCAGAAGAATGTAATGAAAGAGTTAAACCAGTTAAACAGTTGTATCGGTAGTAGTAGTAGTAGTAGTAGTAGTAATAGTAGTAGTATCAGTAGTAATAGTAGTAGTAGTAGCAGTAGTAGTAGCAGCAGTATTAGTAGTAGTATCAGCTGTAGTAGTAGTAGTATTATTAGTAGTAGTAGTATCAGTAGTAGTAGTAGTAGTAATGTCAGTAGTATCAGTCTTTGAAGAATTTGAAGGAATTTGAATAATTAGAACATTTTGAAAAAAAATTAAAAATGTGAAGTGTTTGAACATTTTGAACAATTTGAACAATTAGAAAAATTTTAAGGAATATTTTGAAGGAATTTGCATTCATTTCAATGGGAGAAAAAATGCACAAAAAGTACAAATATTTAAAAAAGTATAAAAGTTAGCATAAGCATGAGATATAGCAGTAATATTGAGAACAAACTGAACATTTTGTTCCCAAAATTGTTGAAATCAGTTTTTAAAAAAACTGGGTGAGATTTACACAAACGCTCTTAAAATGAAAGGTAGAACCCTTAACCACGGTGCTAAACAGCAGCCATACCATTTGAGCAATATGAAGAGTTTGAACAATTTGAAAAATGAGAAAAATCTGAAGAATTTGATGAAATAATGCCGCGACCCCATGAGGGATAAAGCGGATCAGAAAATGGATGGATGGATGATGAAATAATGGGAAGACACACAGTTCCTCAGCAAAGCCTGTACCAAGGGAGCTGAGCGAAGAGTTCTGCCATTGTTGCTAACACATAAAAAAGGCGTCCTTTGATTCTCTAATTCTCTGAAGGAAGAAGCAAACCAGCTTTCCAAACAGTTTCATTGTCACTGCTTCAAGTCCACAAGATAACTTTGAAATCTTATCAGACCTTAATAATATGCTTTTATTTTTGGCGTGCTTAATATTCCATATAAAAAACTATGAATACTAAGTCTGTGTATCATGTTATCCATGTACATCCTAAGCTGGTGTTCCTCTCAAAGGAAATTGCCCCAATTCATGGTGACAGTAAAGATTCCTTATTCTTCTTGAATCTTTGGAAGCTGAAAAATCTCTGACATGATTAATGTCACTTTTCTTTCATCCAGGCCGTGCAATGAACCCCGGCTCTGAAAACCAAGGTATGTCCCCATCGAAGAAGTCTCTTCCTCATGCTAAATGCTCCACACGCACAGCTGAATCGATGCGCTGCTGTCCACAGCGGAAAAAGAGTCTGTTTGACATTAAATCACAGTGGATTTTATATATCCATTTTTCATCCATCCATTTTCTGACCCGCTTAACCCCTCATGGGGTCGCGGGGGTTGCCGCTGCCTATCTCCGGGCGTTCACTGGGCGAGAGGCAGGGTACACCCAGGACAGGTCGCCAGTCTGTCGCAGGGCAACACAGAGACAAACAACAACTCACGCACACACTCACACCTAAGGACAATTTAGAGAAGCCAATTAACCTAACAGTCATGTTTTTGGACTGTGGGAGGAAGCCGCAGTATATATACCTTTCAATGGTATATATATATATATGTATATATATTAGGGCTGGGCAACGATTAAAATATTTAATCGCGATTAATCGCGATTAATCGCATTGTATTTACAAACTCCAAGAATGAATTCAAAAGTAGTGCTTTTATTTTAATGTTCTGCTGCCATATGAACAAAAGAGTTGTAACATTTGTAGCACTTATCAGTAACACATATTTAGTGTAAAGCTCAACTTAAACATGTAAAACAAAAAATAGCAATAATAATAAATTAAGCTTATTGCCACTGACAGGGAATTCTCTGTCAGGCAATTTCTGAGGTAACAGCAGGGAGCAGCATTACCATTTTATGTTCAATACCAAAGTTTAACTTGGCAGTGGTTACAACTAACTTGTTTCTGTCATATTCCATGCTGGAAGAACTTTAAACTGAAATGCTTGCTAACTCGATATGCTTGCGTTGCTTGCGTTTATTTGACGTTGACACGCGGTTTTTTGTTGTTGCTTTCTCGCGTGCATATAGTGAATGGCAGGGGAAAAACAGGCAAAAACACATGGATGCTTTGAAACGAGAAGCGACTTCACCGACGGCGTCTAAGCAGACTCCCCCGCTCCACTCCGCACAAAACTTGTTCCGGCCGCCAACTCACCGCCTCGCCTAAGCAAATTCCTGCGGGAAACACCGCCTTCCGCATGTCGGCTTTGTTTTTTTCCGGCCAGCACCTTTCTTACTCTGAATCCGAGGCTTGGCTGACAGCGAGGTTATTGCCGCATTATCGCCACCTACTGTTCTGATTCAAACCCCTACACCGCAGCAACAGACCTTCACAAAATAAAAGCATGTGAGCAACATGCGTTAATGCGCGTTAAAGAAAATATCGCCGTTAATAGTCTAATGAGTTAACGCGAAATTAACGCGTTAACTTGCCCAGCCCTAATATATATATATATATATATATATATATATATATATATATATATATATATATATATATATATATATATATATATATATATATATACCTACAGTTATAAACACACTACATTGTCGTTCTTGGCTACATTTTTTGAAGTGAGGTGGGAATTAGCTGGGGCTCAGGGAAGAGGTTGATGGTTCGATGCCCAGATCTTCAGAGCTCTGATGCTTTCAGCCGCCTGGTTCTGAGCCCTTTTGCAGCTTTTAATGCTGTGACAACTGAGCAGCGCTGTGTGATTATGAAAGTGCATCGTCATGTAAAAGCACTGCAAGGGCTCAACATCAAAACTGAACAGTGCTGAGCAGCACTTTAAGCCACTCTCCCCCACTTTGCTGCCAACAATCCTGTCTTTTAAAGGGACCTTGATCAATACATCCTGTGCATAAAAGCAAAACCACAGGATGGATGTTTCTTAGCAGTTTGGAAGGCGTTACATATTATCTGAACGCCTTACGGTCTTATTGGCCATAAGAGCTGGGCTTACAAGACACAAAGGCTCCTACAGCCAGTATAATGGAATTTAGGGTCTTTATTTTTTAAATACATTTGTTATTGGTTCAACAATGCGGGCTGACTTGCTTTCCGATTTGTCTTTTCGCAGGTGGAGCCGATCAACCTCAAGGTAAAATCATCTCTTCCGTAAAATGTGCTGTTAACGGCTCGTCGATAGCAGGATGGCATAAATAAAACCAGAAACCACTCATCCAGAGAAACCATTCTATCCCCACAAAGTCCTCACACCCCTCAGACTTTTGCCCATTCTGTCTCACTCCAGCCGCAAGCTTCGGTGTTTGTAGAACAAACCTGGAGGTGGAATGGGCTTCGGCATAGAAACCTCTAAATGTAATGGCATGCCCACCCCCCACCATCACAAATCCAGCTTTGGAAGAGGGACAGAAAGTCTTGAAACCGACTTGGATCGAGGTTCAGTTAGTGGATGTGCAAGGCTGGCAGAGACAGCCCAAAAGGCTGAAAGACGCATACATAAGCACGGACTCTGGTGGACTGCTGGCTGAATGCAATTGCATGCCGCACTTTTCAGAGTTTCATCTACAAAAAAGTTAAAAAACCCCTTCCACTTCACAATGAGGGGCCATAACTCCACAATCGCTTGCTGATGGACTGTGATGAGGGGTGTGAATACTTTGGTAAGCCTGTGTTTGCTAAACCGTTGACCTTTCTATTGCATCGATGCGGTCCCCTAACTTCCCAAAAGATGTCAATCTGCTGAATGGATAAATGAGACCTTTTACCCGACATCTCCAGCAATATACCTTCAACATTATACACAAAACATCAAATTACTGTAGTGTGTCGCAACGGCAAACAGAGCTCCTCCTTCCTGCCTTTGTGTGTTTGTGTGATCTCCCTCCCTGATGGATGTTTTCTGGAGTTTTTATCATTGGGAATTTCATGGTTCAACCCCCATAGGAAGCTGTTTTTCCAGCTTCTGTTTTGCTCTCTAACCCTGGATAAGCTTCATCATACCTTCACTATGAAAGCTGTGGTGGAACCACTGGTGGCGGATCATTGGGTTTTTACTCTGGCTGTCAGGGCTTTGTGATTTGGCCCCCCCCCCGGGACGTTTTTTTTTTGCCGGCCGTCCTTTGCGGCGTTTCCCCCAGCGTCGGCGGGGGTTTGAGGCACTGCTTCCTGTTGCTCCGCCCCCAGTGCTGGTTGCCTTCAGCTAAAACCCTGCTTCGATTGTGTGTCGTTGCAGATCCGGATCTACCGTGGGGCCAAATCCTGAAGATGCTAAATGCTAACATGCCAGAGGAATTCTTTATGTGGATGTCCAACTTAAAGCAAGTTATAAGCCCCCTGTTAGAGAGGGTCGAGGAGCTCCTGCGGGCTCTGCCATGAGTGGACCTGGGCAGTCCGGTTGAGTTGTGGTTCAGCTGTAGTTGGAGTCAGGCCTTTTGGCTGGCAGAGCCATCTCCGCTATCTGTTTAGTCCGCCTGTGTGGTTCTCTTCTGTATCTGGGGTGTGGCCTTTGTTGTGACTTTTACAGCTCCTGTAGGGTTTAAAAAAAAAAAAGCTGGGACAAAGGAGCAGCTGTGTGGCGGGAAATCCTCTGGCCGAATTGCCTTGGGCCGGTCCAGCTTTATAGGTTCTTACATTTATTTTTAGCTCCACTTTTTTAAACAGGATATAAAAAAAAACAACCTGAACATGAAAAGTGTTGGTAACATGGTTAGGATTCAGATTTTTTTTTTTTTTACATGTGTTTTGCTTTACTGTTGGCTTGCTTGATCCTTAAAATAAAAAAAAAGAAACAAACATTTGTGGCGTTAAATGTAGATGGGGACCAGCCAGGGCTTTGCTTTGATTTCCAGGTTCTGTAAAGCTTATATTAGTCCTTTTGTAGTATTGGCATTTAAAAAGGAGGAGGTAGAAAACTATGTTTTAAGTCACTGTGAGTGATCATTAACAGCCTACTTTTCTATGAGGTGCGAAACCAGAACAGCTCAAACCCCTCCTCTGCAGAACCGGAAGCCTCACGTTTACATGTAAAAACAGGAAGGGGTTTAATTTGCTTTGGAAGTCTTTAAATGCATCTGGAAGCAGACGCTTCATCCTGCTCTGTGAGGTTTAGCCGGCGAATCCTGAAATCTACTGAACACCAGTTCAGTCATTGAGACAAAGGGAGGAAACAAACACCAAACCTGGACTACATGGTTCTCTGATTCTGCCGGTTCTCTCATTCCATCGGTTCTCGGGTTCTCTGTCCCGCAGCTGGAAGCATTTGCAACCGCGGCTCCAACAGCTTTCCCCGCCAGCCCAGGGAGGTCACTCTGATGGTTCTGTCGGTTCTACGTTGGCTCCAGCTGGTTCTGTCAGGAATTCTGAACCAAGTTGTAAACGGCTAACCTTGCCTGCACGTGGTATTTGTGAGTTGACAAACACACAAGAGTCCATCTTGTCGCACTCAACCGTTTTAGACCAAACCAAAAATGGTTCGGGCCAATCACGTTGCAGTATTGTGGTTTAAGGCGGGAAGTACAGCTGTGACTAAAGCAAGAGCTGCTGAGCCCCACCAGGGTAACTTTTTGTGGTTTCTCATTGGTGTCATGATTGGCTAAAACGTACCGTTGGTAGGCGGAGACTGGGTGCCATTTTGTCCAATCAGCTCGGAGAGTTCTGCTACATGTCCCTCCTTTCCCCAAACAGATTGGATAAGAGCAGAATCTGATAATGCGCAGAACGGAGAGTCGCGCACATTGTCGTTCTGGCTGGCCAGGTTAGTAAACAGCTGGATTGTCTCGACTGCAGGTACATGAAGAGAAAGCAAGACAAACTATTACACAGCCAAACATCAGCCGAGTGGATCGGGTTTGCTTAATCTGACTGGGCTCGTTGTTCTCCTCTAAGTCATCCTGAACAAAAAGAGGCACCGGGTCGGACTCCGGGTCTTTTGACAAACGCACAGGAAAAATAATCAAGGATGCGTTCAATTTTAACACATTAAATGCAAAAACCACTGACTAATAATAGCTTAATGAGGTCCAAACCTGGACCCATTGTTCTGAGACTCAGAACTGACAGAGTAGCTAGGCCCGGTCGAAACTACACGTAACTCTGGTCTACGTGTTTCAAACACCACGTCCGATCTCATCTTCCAGCAGGTTTTTTTTTTGTTTTACCTTCGTGCAACCTGCTGTAGGGATGTTCGGTTCTGAATCCAGACGGAGGGACTGCTCGGATGTCCACAGCAGAGGAAGCATCAGGGAAGCTCACATGAGCCCTCTGGTGGTGAGAGAGAGAAAGCAGGTACCCAAGTTGGTTCAGAGAACATAAAAGACGTCGGGGACCAAATCCTTCCTCGGACCTTGGAGTCCACGTTATGAATGAGAGACCAGCTAATGATCCCCTGAACTGTCAGAATCTCACGGTTCAGTTTCTGCATGTCGTCAAGTTCATTCATCTCAGTGGGTAATCCTTCAGAACCAGAGCCAAAGCATTCAGGAGGAAACAGTGTTGCGGTACTGAGAGGAAATCCATCTCCAGAATCTGTTGCTTTACATGACGCGCCTCCCTGACTGGGAAATTTCGCTCCCTTTGTCACATTCAGGCAAATTTTTTTTTCCAACTAAAAGCAAAAATGACCAGTTTCTTTTTTAAATCAGGCTAATTGATTTGATTCAATTATTATTAATTAGCTTCTCAGACCCCACAGTTGATGACCCAGCAGTTTCTGAGGCATTTTTCGTTCATTGTGGGACACGAGGAGTGAGTCATGGTGTGGGCGTGGCTTCCACACCCCGGTGAGGGTGTGGGCATGCTCCCGTTGTACCTGGACCCTCCTCTGTGTGACTGGAGTGCTGTGACCGCGCGGCAGAGTGAACTCCTGTTACCCTGGCAGCGTGCGGCGCAGCTGAGTCCAGATGTGCGACGTCATAACGCCATGTGACTTTTGTTTGTATATTCCGCTGCCATGGCTTCATGCCTGGATACGCCTCTTTTCTGCCCGCATGTTGCCTCACCGGTTACAATCAGCGTTCAGAGCATTCCATGTCAACTTCCACAACATGCTACAAGTGTTGCTCCTCACAGCAGAGTCAGTCTCTGCAGGTACTGGTCCGACGATACTGGCTGCTTCACCTGAATGCTGAGTCTTCCTGCCTTGTTTTTGCTGATGAAATGTTTCGCGCCTATGTCTGAATCTTGAATTTTGTCTCGTTTTTTGCAATAAAACATTGATGTAGAAACGTTCCTTTTTGTCCCTGAGCTTGTTTCGCCTATGATTCGCCATGTGCAAATCATGGCAGCGCACTCAGCAAAACGTTTTCACCTTTCATTGCCCTCCCCCAAGACAAACTTCAGATTTGATTTTACGGGGTGCAGAATTGTGTTGTGGACGAAAAAGAAAAGAAAAGAAAAGAAAAGGAAGGGTGGCATGCACGGTAATTTAGCCCCCCACCCCCGAAAAAAAAGCTGATATTCAGACGAGTCCCCACACCATGATGCTGCCACCACCGTGTTCTACTGTGGAGATGCTGTTTTTTTTTTCTCTCATGGGGGCTTCTCTGATTAATGCTCTCCTCGTAGTCAGTTCAGGTGGACATCCTTTTTTTGGTACATCTGCAGTTGGTCCATCCTCTCTCTCATCTTCTGATCGTAGATTGAACACAGCCCTGTTAGATGTTAAAAGCTCAGAATATTGTCGTAGAACCTAACCCAGCCATAAACATCTACGCAGCCTGCTCCCCAACCCGTTTGCTGGGTTCCTTGGTCTTCATGATGCTGTTTGTTCTCTAATGTTCTCCAGAGAACATGTGAGGCGAGAAACGGAACAGCTGCAGTCCGACTCTGGTTAAATGGCACACAGCATGACTGGCTACACAGGGTTTCAATTGGAGGTATTGGGTGAAAGTGGGTTTAAACAGAAATGTGAGCCATTTTTTTTTTTTGTGGAATAAATTCCCAGCTTGGTCTGTCCAATGAAATCCAAAAAAAAAAGAAAAAAGTCTGTCGTAGTCTGTGGTTGGAACGGGACCAAATGTGCCTACGCTGGAGGGGTTTAAACTCTTTAGCAAATCTCTGTAAACAAAGTACGACTGAAATGATTTCCTGTTCTAATTGGGTTGGTCGCCATGGTAGCAGAGGCGATTACCATTCGCTTCCTACTACCATGGAGATGTGAGAAGACGTGCAAGGCAGCATACAGAGAGCCATGGTGCAGGCCGGGCGGGAACAGAACCCCACAGGCGCTCTGCCTGTGTGGAAAGTCTGGATGTTATTTGGAGACAACATGCCCAGAGTTCCTCGGCTGCAAGTCATGCCGTTGGCTGCTTGCCATGTGGCGGCTACTCCCCTTTTTTTAACCCAGAACACTACAGCGTCACAAGACATGCGTGACTCGTGAACAAGTCAACAGAAACAAGATCGGCCATGGCTTTCAGTTCCTCCGCTCCCTCAGGGCTTCACCCCGCAGACTTCTAATCCTGACTGGTAAATGGGATTTTTTTTAAGCCCCCTTGTGGATGACAGCAGTCATTGAAAGGTTAAACCAGTTCATAAAAATGTATTTAATTTACTTTTCATTTAAAAGTGTATCTATAATAATTTAAACAAATCAGATCCTCTTTGTGTTTTTGAATTAATACCTTGATTTTTTAAAACTACATATATATTTTCCACAACAAATGACACATCCGTGTACTGAGAAGTGTATACATTCAGAGATGATAGGAGTATAACACTTTGAGATAGATTATGGGTTTAAAACAATTAACATAGCAGAAGGACCTTGTTATTTGTTTTAGTAATAATGTCAGCCATGAAAGTAAAGGAGCATACAAGAGAGGAAGCCTCAACAAGAAGCCTCATTTTGTTTCCTCCGTCAAATAACCCCCCCCCCCCTCCCCAGAGATTGCAAATGAAAAACACTAGATGAATGCAAGATGATGTGAGATGACTGCAACCGTTACTTTTCTCTCTGCAGAAGCCGGTTCTGGACCAATCGCAGGAATCATTAGTGCCGTAGGAGTGGCTCTGGTCGGAGCTGCATCCAGTTACTTTGCTTATCAGAAGAAGAAGCTCTGCTTCAAGCTGCAGGGAGGTCAGTGTTCCCCTTTTGCGTTTCTTCTGCAACCCGTAGCAGATGGCGGAAAAGGTGTCGGAGCCTCGTCCCTGCAACATCCCGGTTCTGATCAGAGTTTGACTTGTTCAGGTGCAGATCCAGAGAGCGGGAAGACCCACCAACGAGGTCAGAATGATAACCAGGGTGAGTCTCTTTGGATTCCCACCTTAATAAACCCTGCTAATGTGCCAATAATAACACTGCAGCTCATCCAAGCAGCGGATGCAGCTATATCTAGTTCTCATTAAAACATGTAAGATCATGTGACCTGCAAAGGTCGTCGCACCTACTGACCTTTTTCCCAATCCGCGTCCCCACAGCCTCAAACTTTCATTGTGACTTTCTGTGACTGACCAACAGGAAGTTGTGAAAAACTGGAAGGAAATTATTCCTGTTTTTCAATATTTAGTTACTAATAAAGATCTGAAAAGTGCAGTATTTGTATTCACCCCCCTTCATCAGACATCCCTAAATAAAATCCAGTGCTATATGCTCAGAGGTATTTTGAATACTACCGGTTTTCTTCCACTTGCCCACACACTTTGTTATGGTTGTAGCAACTGATGGGCTATTTCATCACTTTCATAATAAAAAAAAACGATCAGTCTCACATCCTTTAAGAAATCAGTCTAAAGGACAAATTCCCCCTTTTTGCATGACTATTGTAAATCCTACTCGATTAGTCATGTAAAGAAAAAAATAAATCAGGAATTCTAATAAAAGAGAGATTTCCATGACTGGGAATGACTGTTCAGGGTGTTAAATTGATCAAAAGTCAGAGTTTCTAGTTTCTAGTTCTAGCTTTAGCCTGAACTATTGAGTTAGAGTTTAACATTTGACGTTTGGTTAGAGAAAATATAAAAATTTCCCTACAAATGTGATAAGAACGTCCCACGGAAGGAGCCAGCTGCCTGTTTATCAGTAAATTCCAGTAGCAAACTAGGTTATCCTTGCATTTGTGTGTTGGTTATTGGATCTAAACCAGGGTTTCCAGGTGTTCTGATTGGAACTTTTCACAGTAAAACAAAAATAACAACCTTGCCTGACATCACTGGCTACTTTTTCTAAAATGTATTTGCAAAGAAAATATTTTACAACTAGAGTCAGGATTAAACGGTCTAACGAAACATCTCACTTAGTAAAAAATATTGGTTCAGAAGTTATGAAAGCAGTATGAGTGTGAGCAGCCTGACCCCTGCTGGTGAATGGATGTTAGGGCCGTGGCCTTTGAGATTAAAGTTCTAATGCTTTTTTTTTTGTGTGTGTTTTTCGCTCTTCAGTTTTCAGCAACCTGCTCCAGAAGAGCTAGATCCTCATCTAGAAGTTGATCCCACTTTCCAGCCAACAGCCTTAAGACGTCTTTGGTTCGCAAAAGGAACCACAAGTTCCACTAATGCAGAACAAAATGACAGCCATCTTTATTTTATTTTTTTTACTTCCTCTCGGCTTCAGCAAAGATCAGAATTAGGTTTTCTGTAAGCATGTCAGTGCGTTTATGTTAATGTATTTTAGCTTTGTGTAACTGTTGTAAGTTTTGTACTCTTTGGTTCCTTTTCATGCAATGAGTCATTGGGGGGGGGGGGGGGGGGGGGGGCTGTTGCTCCAGTATGCTGTGTGAAAACTGTCCCTTGCTCGCATTGGGAAAGGACCTCGATGTCTGTTGGCTCAGGTTTACTGTTACTCCACTCCACTCACATCCCAAACGATCCAAAGGTGAGGACAACGGAGGTGAATGGTTGGAAATCATTTGTTGGGGGGGGAAATCATTTTTGTTATTTAAAGAAAAGAACCGTAGAGCACTCAAGCAGATGGGAGTCACAAGTGTTGTAATTACGTAGCCGGGTGGGATCCAGGTGAAGGAGCTTTCAAGTAAACTGCTGATATAAACAAGGGCTTAATGAAAATGCACAGGTTAGATGTACAGAATTAGGTTTTCTACGTGTGAGTGACCTTTGACCTGTTAGAAACGCACAGAGAACTCTACCAAAGCTTTGCGCTGTTTGATATGACTAGCCTTGGTTGCCTTGCTAGCCTTACGCACTCTTTCTGGTTGTTTTTTTTTCTTTTGATATAACGTCGTGAACCGTTTGCACTGTTCCCTGGTGAAATTCAAACACATCGAACTGGACACGGTAGAGTAGCTGCTAGGTTAAACTAGCGGCTAACATCTTAGCTACTGGCTAGCCAGCTAGCTGTTAACACTTCGACTTGCAACAAATACACAAAGCTAGTTTTTTGGAGGGACGTTTCTTCCTTTTTCAGTTGTAAAAAAATAAATACTGATACATAAAAAACACAAAACAAGCAGATTTATTTTAAAAAAAGATTTCTGGAAATAAATAAAGGCTTTACATTGACCCGACATGAACAGTGTCCTTGTCGGGTCCCTTTGAAATGACCCTGGCACGATGAGCTTAATTCTCTGTGGCGTCCACATAAGGATTAACCTGACAAAAAGGGGTGTTCAATTATAGAATGTCTTCTTTGTGAAATACTAAAACAAGCCACATCTCAATGAGTTGTAAATTATCCACCCCGTTAAATTAATTTCTATGCTTCATTGACGTTCACTGTCCTCTACAATGATTTCAGTTTGAAAGTGTTTTTTTGTTGTTGTTGTTGTTGTTGAAGTTTTGTCTATTTTACAAATAATGACTTTGGGCAGGTCTGTTACATGAATACTAAATGCATGATTTCTCTGTTAGGGGATTTCTGGTGTGTATATGTTTTTAATAAAGTGTTGTTGGACCCTCTCTTGGCGTTGTATGACTACATCAGAAGATCTGGCAGGAGGCTGTGGGTTACAGCCACTGCGGGTCTTTTGATCCCCTTATTGCCAAGGTATAAAAAAAATACAAGGGTTAGGGTTGTCTCACCAATTTGTATCGTGACATCCTTTTACATTGCCCTGCTCATATTTTCATATTTTGTCATGTCACAGCAAACCTTTATTTATGTTGCTAGGAGTGTATGTGATAGACCAAGGCAGAGTAAAGGATTATTGTCAAGCAGAAGGAAAAATATACATAAATTCATTCTTTTGATTAATAAAAATTACTTAAATTGTTTGTTTTGTTTGTTTGTCAATGAACAATGTCATGAACACCAGGGAAACATTGTGGTGGGTTAGAGTTGCTGTGGTGAAGCCTTTCTTCTGCAGGGACAGAGCAGATGGGGAAATGGATGAAGCTAAATATAGAGGGTTCCCACACAGTCTGGGAAAAAATGGAGAATGGAAAAGATTTCATTTTCCAGATTTCCAGTTATCTAAAATCCATCTGCCCTTTGTTCCTGTCAGTGGTTTTCTCCATAGCTTCCATATTTAAAGCCTGACCAGTAGAAGTATCTGACATAATTTCATGTGAACTTATGCATTTATAAAATGTTTGTTACACAGCCAGAGCCACAATGGAATAATTTAGATCAAAACATAGTCATGTGCTCGTCTGGATCAGTCAATGTCCAGACCTAGCTCTAACCGAGACTCGGTGGAAAGATTTGAAATACATGAAATATTGGAAATGCAACAGTTTGTCTCCAGAACCCAGCGGAAAGTTTAACTTTATCCTTTAAGATCTGTATATAGAAATAAAGCTTCCTCTTATACTAAAACGTCTTTGAGGTTTGTTGTCTGAGCTAAAATTAATTGTTCTGGCTTCACATCAACAGCTGTCATCAACCTAAACCCTATGCCACGGGGGTGTAGAGTAAGATCTATTTATAATTACTCGTGCCATTCGGTCAAGGAGCAGCCATATCTTCAGAGAAAGGTCAGATCAACAAAACTTAGCAATCAGATAAGAGGGATGTTGAGCAGAGAGGGAACAGCGATGTTAAAGGTAACTCAGAAGGAGCTGAAAAGCTTCCCAGCGGGCAATGGAGTGCTTCTCCGCTTTACAATTTTAAGACTTTTTAACAGTAGGGATCCTACCATCATGCCAAAAAAAAAAAAAAAAGACTAGTGTTGGAAGTGAACCTGACCTACATCCAAAACACTGTGTAGCAGACAACTAAGACTGCACATCACCCTGAACACACCATCCCCTTCAGTGGTGGTGGCAGCATCTTTGGCAATGGTATTCTTTAGCAGGGCCAGGGATGTTGGCCAAAGTTGATGGTGGAGATGGATGGAGCTAAATCTCAAAAACCAGAGAAGAAAATATTGGAAGCTACAGAAGACCTGAGACTGGGGTGAGGGTTCACCTTCCGGCAGAATAACCACCTTAAACAGAGCTGATATGGATAGTTTAGATCAGGGGTGTCAAACATACGGCCCGCCGAACAATTTAGTCCGGCCCTGTGGCTAAATGCATTATCATTATAAAAAAAAAAAAAAATGTTCTTTTTTTTTTTTTTTTTTCCAGTGTCCTGTCTGGCAATGTGGCAATAATATGCCACAAAGAGCTCATCAGATTTGACTTTCACAAGTGGACAAGATAAAAGGAAGAGAATGATAAAACAATTATTGAAAAAAAAAAAACATGTACTTCGTTTAATTGAAAATATGCAGTTCCTATATTGTCCACGAGGGGCGCTGTGTTTTAATTAGCAGATTAAGCTTCAGGTGTGGAAAAATTCAAATCATTTCTTAATTTGTATCTGTTTGATGTATTTTGTCATGCAGGACAGTGTTTTTAAGTTCCAAAAAATGTGAATAAATGTTTTTTTAACATTGTATAATCACTGTGATCAGTTCTTACGCATAATGCACAAGTAAATGTTTAACTGAGTAAAAGTATTGTTGAAATTGAAAAGTGAAATTAACTTAATATAGAAATCAATAACAAGTCCACATTTATTAGTTCTATTTAATCTTGCAATGAGTTTACTCGTGTGGCCCTCTTGAGATCAGATTAAGCTGTATGCGGCCCCTCAACCAGAATGAGTTTGACACCCCTGGTTTAGATCATGGTGGAGTCATGCTTTTTCATGCCCTAGTCAAAGTCCAGACCTAAATCCATCTGACAATATCTTGCAGCAATTGAAAAGTGATGTGAACAGGCCTTCTCCATCCAATTTCACTGAGCTTGAATTGTTTTCTAAAGAAAAAACGGGCAGGAAGTTCAGTCTCTGTATGTGCAAAGCTCGGTCTATAAATATAACATAAGATCCCAAGAAAATACAAAAAAGGTGGTGATTTATTAGGTGTTAAGATATGAAAAGGTTAAAGAGGAATACATGGCACTATATTTTTGAGACTCATGCCTCGCAGCGGTTGGAAGGCTATTTGCTCCTGACTGATGTGGAAATTGAAAATCAACACTCTCCCGAGTTGGTTATCAGCAGAGGGGGACCGTTGCACAATCCTTGTTGCTGAGCCCCTTTCCTGCTAGTTGAATGACCAGTTGGGCAAACGCATCGGCGGCTAAAAGCAGCGGGCTCCTGTCTCGCGCTTTGCGCCACAATTAAACGCAGACTGAGGTGTGACTTGACAGTGCAGTGGCAGCTACATGCTCACAGTGAGGCTTGAGGAAGCGACCCAGATCTAGCTGGTGGACAGGTGCACCCTCGTGGTCTATTGTTCTGAGGTTGCTGCTCAGGATCGTCGCCCCTGCAGGCATAGGATACAACTTGGACAAGTAAACCTGCAGGATTTGGAAGTGACCGAAAACAAGAAATGTCAGGTAGGAACCTACTTTTCAAATATATGACGGACTCTGAGGTGTTTGATGTCAGATTCCACAAATATCTTCCAGCTTATGGACTCGGCCTGCTTTAAAATGAACGAATGAAAAATGCTCTTTTATAAGCCGCTGCACGCTTTCAGCTCACTGCTACTCAGCCGCCAACTCCGTGATATTAAATTATTAACAGCATGCCGGAGTAGCTCATTTGGAAGGGGAACAGACTCCAACGCTTCCTCAGCTCCAGATCAAAAAGGAGTGAAATCTAACTCCTGTCCTCAGGCAGAAGGTTACGTGCCTCCACATCACGCTGCAGGCAGGCCTGGATTATGGAGCTGCTCATTCCACACCTGCTACGGCTGGTCACATAGCTGAACAGCGGCGGAGAGAATCTCATGAGAACAATCGACCCGTATCTCTTTTGGTTGTTTTCTGTGTAAATAATAGCCTTTGATGGACGAACCTCGAGATATTTACGCCAGCTCAGACTCTTTCATCTCTCTGTTCTGGCTTCTGCAGCCGGCGAGGCCTTCGTCACCCTGGCCGCCTCCGACTCCTACTGCCAGGGAGCGACGGTGGTGGCCAGGAGCTTGAGACGGCACGGAACAACTCGTCGCTTAGTCGTCATGGTCACGCCCGACATCTCTGAGAAGTCCAGGTGCGGAGCCATTCCTTTCTGATGTGGTCTCGTCCAAAATGTACTTATCTATCAATAGATCTGTTGTTAGAACACCAAAACATTTTTTTTTTTTTGCAAGGTAGCTATTTGGTTATGTTCCTTGGATATGAAACAGAGCAACCAGATAACAGAGGGTGTCATAATCGACATTATTTTGGTCAATACTGAAATTGCGGTTTTTAACACATTTACTCGCTGTGTTTGTTTACACTCCCGGCACCTTAAAGAACAAAATGAAAGCCTACATGTAAAACAGACTGGCCAAGATATTTTAATAATCGTTTTTTGTTTAATAAATCAGACTCTGCCCTTTGACCTAAACATTTCTTAATTCAACTGCAACACCCTTAGGGGGAGATGTAGGGAATTGACTTACTGACCCACTGAACTCCTTTTGACCAGAAAAGGCTTGGAGAACGTCTTTGATGAGGTCATCACGGTGGATATGAAGAACAGTGAAGACCAGGTCCATCTGGCCCTGCTGGGACGTCCTGAGCTTGGCATCACCTTCACCAAGATCCACTGCTGGAATCTGACTCAGTACAGCAAATGTGTCTTCCTGGATGCCGATACACTGGTGAGTTCAGTATATGGGAACAATTCACTCGCAGGGGCTCCGCCCACCTTAAGTTTCAGCGGTGTGTGAAGATACGCTTTTACTCTTGGACTTTCTTTGCATGTGATACAGTATTTGGAACCGGATCCTTGACTAGGCCAGGCTACCACAATAACTCTAACCTTAGGATCAGACACCATAGGAATAATTCTAGAAGTATAGGTGCTACATAATTGATAATGGTGTCTACCCCTATTTTTAGAGGGGTGGTGAAGACCGGATGTGTCCTTAACTGCACCTCGGATTCAGTAGAGCAGATATCTACTGGTTCTGGAATAGTGGACCAGTGCCTGTATTTACAAAGAATCCTAAGTCTAAAAGTAACTCTTAGTGATGTAATTTTAGCAGAAATCTTAGAATTTTCTGAATTTTCTTAGAATCCTACCTCAGTAAGATAAAAGTTATTCACAAAGCATCTTAGGCCTTCAGAGAGCTGCTAAAGTGACACAATGTTAGAAGTAGTGAGGAGGACTTTTAGCGAGCCAAAGAATGTGTTAAGCAGGGAAGATGGAGAAAATAGAGAGAGATGTTTGGCTGATCCACCACCTAGAAAGTGGAGGAAATGAGCACATAAACCTATTTAACAATCATGGAAATATAATATGTAGATAAGATAAACTTCCACATAAGGGGAAATTAATTAGGTTCAGCAGCCCGAAGAGTTAAAGGTGGCTCTAACTATTACTTAATTATATTGAGGATAAATAAATCATAGGTAATATGTTGGATAATCATGAAAAAAAGGTGGAGAAATTTAGAAGGAATGCATATAAAAGAGGTGAGAAAGTATTTTCTGTATTGCTTGATAATGTCAGTAGCCTAAATGGTCATCTAGATGTTCGCATCTCCATGCTTTAACGGAGCGCTCACTTTCCAGGCTGGTGCATAAAAGCACCGAGACGCACAGAGAAAAAGGTTCACTGATCTGCGATAATGCGCTTCAAAGTGTATTTGCGCTGTGATCCAGGGACCAATTTAGTTTTCAACACTTCTTTATTCTCATCCCAGAGCTGACCGGACAAATGTGTTGTTTTCTCTATTTCCATCTTTTTTTCTCCATTTCACGTCGGTCATTTTAACAACGGCTTTTTACAGGACAGGTGATTGCGCATCAATATCAAATAGATGAAGCTGTAAAATGCCGAGTAAAGATAAAAATAAGCAAATCAATTGCTTGTAAATAAGGTCTGTTCTAACATTGCGATGTGTGATGATAAATTAATTTTGCAAAATTGTATGTGACTCCAGTCTAATCGGTTAATTTCTCTCCTTTGACAGGAACGCAATTGTGTTTTTTTTTCTTGTATTTTCAACCAATCAGAGCTCTTAAAAGACAGCGTCACACATAGCAACTGGGTCGACCACACCTCCTCTCTAAGATAAGGCCTCAATCCGAAAATACCCTTGTAGCGTAAGGACTTACAAGCTTCTGCGTTACATTAACGCACAGTTTACTGAGTGTATATAGCTTCTGTATATATATATATATATATATATATATATATATATATATATATATATATATATATATATATATATATATATATATATCCTTTTTACTTTTTATTTTACTGTATTCTTATTTTTTGCCTGCACCATCAACACCAAGTCAAATTCCTTGTAAGTGCAAACCTACTTGGTGATTAAACTTGATTCTGATTCTGACTCATTACATACTGGCCTGTTGTAACGATGAAAGAGCTCAGCCGAAAAGCAAACCTATTGAGTTGCAAGCCAGTCCTTATTTCAATCCTCACCAGGATATGATGTGTGGATGAGAGATGGCTTGATCAATGTAGCAGTTCAGTCACCACATCCACTGCACAAGTGCACCACTGCCATGGAATGTATGCAAAGGTCAATGTAATGAACTTGTAATGACATGACTTATCCTCATGCCAAGCTATGCAGATGCTCAATCTGCACTGACGACTCATAACAAAAACACATATCTAAAATTAAGATGGGTTTAGACTAAGAGATACATCTTTTATTTTCATACCATACCATTATAATACGATTCCATACCATGAGCTTGGTAAAATGATCAATTGAAATAATAAAGTTTCTAAACATCCACAAAATGCTCGACTAAAGAATCAGAAGCAACATGTCAAAACATGCCTGACAGTTCTTTGAGATAAAATGTGTTGCTGTATTTTACCCAAACATATTGTCTTGCTTCACAAATCAGAGCTGTGCTGCCAAGTTTCAAGTAATGAGAGTATCACCTGGTTTGTAACAAGCCAAATTTGCCCTTTTCTAACTCTATTTTCATGAACTAAAAAATCTAAGATCATACCTCGCAGAGTCTGAAATGCAGCTTCTTGTTTTTCGTGTTTTTGATTTCACAGTCTGCCCCAGAGTAAAATGTGCTGAAACATTCAGTCCCAGAAAGGGTGGGAGCATCTTCCATCTGTCAGACTGTAGCTTTGTGAAAATAGATACTGCTAAACCCTAACCAGATTGATAGGCAGCAGAGAATCCTGTCCTGTGTTCATCGTTGAGGTGTTTCTTTCTTGGAATTTGGTTAAAACGCATCTTAATTCTTCAGACCAGGAAACTACCAAGTTTCTGTTTCTATAGAGTTTTTGACACTTGGTAATTGTGGGTCCTTCAAGGCTTTGGTCTGCGCTTCTCTAAATTACAACGGAAACACTCAGCCCTGGTCAAACCTTTGATTTCGACTATTCTATGTACTTCTACACTGCGATAACGCTTCTAAATCTATCTGATATCCTCACAGGTGGTTGCCAAGTGGTCCAACAGTTTATACCCAGAGAAAAAAAAATCAGCATTTATCCACCTGCTTTGATTTCAACTCTGTGTCCTGTCCCTCTTAGGTCCTGTGCAACGTAGACGAGTTGTTCCAACGGGACGAGCTGTCAGCTGCTCCTGACCCCGGCTGGCCCGACTGCTTTAACTCCGGCGTATTTGTCTTCAGACCATCCAGCATCACCTACAGCAGGCTCCTGGATCATGCCCTGCACCACGGCAGCTTTGACGGTAATCCATGAGAACGTGTTTGGGCTCCACGCAACAACAAAAAAAGCAGAAGGCTGGTTTCTCTGAGTACTGATGATGATCAGGTGAACATACCCATGCCCAAGTCTATGCCGATTTAACGGAGTCACTTGGTGCATTCAGTGCATAGAAAATTAAGAGAAATGGAAGTGCTACAAAAAGCGGGATGTCTCCTATAGAAGTGGGAAAGTGATGCCGTTTAAAGCGTCCCGTCTAGATAACCGGCTATTTGTTTAAAGGTGGTCCAGTAGTTCGACTTGCCTTTGGAGCTTATAAGAAGTTCAGGTGTCAGGTTTATCAACAAAATGTTTGGTAGAATAAATAACATAGACATGAACAACTTAGAGAAGACGCATCTGTCTGTGTCTAGATTGTCCAGCTGTCCGTCAGTGTTTTGTTATTTTCTCCGCTGCCGGAAGTACGATTCATTTGATATAAGTTCTCACAGGATGAGCTGTGATACCCTCTATTTTGGCTTCACATCGCACTGATCACCAGTGTTGTATAGTAACGAAGTAAAAATACTTCACTACTGTACTTAAGTATATTTTGGAGTACTTTATACTTTTCTCAAGTATAAAATTTTTTGATAACTTTTACTTTTACTTCACTATATTTCTGAACTTAATTGCATACTTTTACTCCAATACATTTTCAATGTTTGGTTTAGTTACTCATTACAAAAAGAGAGAGAGAGAGACTTACACACGCAAGTGTTTTGACCCCACCTACTGATTGACTATGACAAAGTCGGGACTTGCCTTGGATAAGAAGCTGGTTGAGTGGTAGGGCAGGTTAAATTAACCTTGTGGTATAGGTAAAGCATTTAATAGCAGAGAGTCCTAATTTTCTTAACTAAATGATAGCCTGCAGGTGTATCTATTAGCAGGTTTACCACTTCCTGTAGGTTGACTAGACCTGGTTTATCACTTAACCATGTTCTTAGTAAACACCCCCTGGTCTAAATTTTGCTTGCACTTGGTTGTGTACAATTTTAAAGTGCATAGCACTAACTTTACTTGAAGAAGGAAAACTGAAAGCTTACAAAAAGGTTGTATTTTCTGTCTAAACTTGGTCTAAATTTCTCCTGCACTTGGTTTATATTATTTTAAGTGGATTTGACCTTCAAAGTTTACCAAAATGTAAAAAATGTCATTCAAACTGCATTTGCTTTGTTTTACTTTTTACTTGTACTTTTTATTACATTACTTGAGTTCATCTCTTTTTATAGTAGTAGTATAGTAGTAAGTATTTTTTCATACTTAAGTACAAGACATTTCAGATACTTTAAGACTTTAACTCAAGTAACATTTGAGTCAGTGACTTGGACTTTTACCAAAGTCATATTTTATAGAGGTACCTATACTTTTTACTTGACTCCGAGATTACAGTACTTTATACAACACTGCTGATCACAAAGACAAATCTGTGTCAAAAGAGAAGAAAACAGTATTTAACCTTTTATCACTGTCATCTATTATTAGGAGGAGATCAGGGCCTCTTAAACTCATTCTTCAGCAGTTGGAGTGTAGACGACATCAGCAAACACCTGCCGTTCATCTACAACCTGTGTGCCAGCTCTGTGTACAGCTATCTCCCTGCTTTCCAACAGTAAGTGTGTCTCTGGCACGTTTTTTTTATCTGATGCCCCTGGTTCATATAACGCTAAGCCTAGTTGCCTTTTTTTTAATCATATTTTCCTTCAATAAGATGAGCTCTATAAACGTATTCAGTCACATTCCACGTTTCTAATACTCACAAAGGGAAAATTAAATATTATAAATAGTCCCACCCTGCTTCAGCTTTTAGCAGATATTCACCTCAACTCATTCTGTGGAAGGCTGGGAGTGTTGTGTTTTCATTATTTGCAGACATCCTCATCATTGACAGAAATAAAAGCTTGAAAACCTCTGTCTGTGTGTAATTAATCTTAATCTATATAGTAGATTCCTTTGTCACTGAAAGAAATAGACTTTTCAGCAAGGATAAGATGGGTGGGGGAAGTTATGATCAGGAGTTAACAAAACTTTTAATTGGTGTTGCCTTTAGGTACAGCCTGAACGTAACCAGTATAATTTTTTTTCCCCACATCCAATTCTTCCAGTCCTTGATTGAAATCTGTAGACGTATAGCGAAAAAACTACTGAGGTGTAGCCTTGTGTGAAGATTCTGTGTTTCTCCCTGCAGGTTCGGCCACCATGCAAAGATAGTCCACTTTGCAGGAGCTGCGAAGCCTTGGAGCTCACAGAGAGAGGACTGCCACTCGCATGTTATGGAACAGTTTGAGTCTTTGTGGTGGAAGGAATACCACAGTCGCACAACACCATCCTTTGCAGACACTCAGCCCACTCCAAGTAGAACGGAACAGCAGGTACGCTTATTCAGGCACTGGAAGTTGCAGACTCTCCTTCTGAACACAGCAGAGGAGGCTGTCCTGCAGACAGTAGGACTGCGTTACAGTGCAGCAATGGTGAATGAGTGGCATCTACATGATAAACCCAATGTGTGGTCCATAGTTAAACACTGTACGGAAAACACCCTCCCTGCGTCTTGCCATGGGAATCCTTTTCTTGAGCGTTAAAACCCAGATAGATGGCGCTAAATCAATGCAATCTTCGAAGAAAACCTGTTAAAGGCTGCAGAAGACTTGAGACTGTTTGTTGTCATGTATATGCTGTAAAACATACTTTATATACTTTATACTGGGCATCGAGCAGTAAACCTGGTTGTAGAAAAATAGAATACTTTATAAAATTAGAGTCTTCATTTTTGAAGACTCTAACACTAAGCCATTTCTCTATCCCTAAACTCTAAACTTGGCACAAACTTGGCCACTGAAGTTGATTCAGATTCTGTGAACATGCAGAATGACAGCTGATTCAGAAATATGGCTCTAATGCCTGTGAATTTGGATGCCAACATGATGCTACTACAAGTTTTTTTTTTTCTTTCCTTCGCAGATCCAAGAACACGAGGTCAGGATGCCATTCACGGGAAAATTGGATAGCTCACTGCTTGCACATTTTCCTTCATCCTCTGACAGCCTCCACTCGTACACTGAAGAGATAACGGTAAGATGACGCTCTGTGTTGTTGGCCTGCATCCCCTCTGAAAAGCATGAATGTGTGTTAGGCTAGAACGAGGTACAGATAACCGCTGAATCATAACCAAAACTTTATTTGACAACTTCCCTGGACAGGCAGGGGAGCCAAGTCCCTGTGTGGAATAAAACGTCACTGAGGCACGGAGTACACCCTGAAGAGATTCCAGGTCCATCACAGATCATGTTATCATTCAGAAATCACATTAACTATCAAAGCGGCTGTATGTTAGGTAAAAGGCGAAACGGTGACATTTCCTTACAGAGCATATGGTATGTCTCGGTTCTTTGTGGCATGGTTTGAGTTTTGCTGGAATTCTAAAGCGTTTTCTCCACAGCTCTTTGACACGCGAGAGGAAATGGCAATCGGCCAGCTGAAAGGCACTTTATCCTCTTTGATGAGAGAAAACAAAGGAAAGCAGCAAGGCTATATACTTCTGAAAGCCCAAAATGTCTAGTCGGAGGCAGACAAATACACCTGTCTCTGAGCTGGACACAGGCCTGAGAAAATGCAATGGTTTTAACCATGGGAAATCGAGTGATCAGCAGCTTGTCTATAAAAACCTAACGCCCTGGGTTGAGGAACTGTGTGGAAAAAGAAATTCTCACTTATTATCCCTTAAACTTTTTCTGTCATGTTCCAGCCAAAAACCTTATTGTTTTTTATTGAATCAGAATCACTTTAATAATCCCAGAGGGAAATTGTTGTTTCAGTACAATCGGCATAACATAAACAAACAAACATCACAAACATTTCAGGGGGAGACGATGTACTGAGGCCTTGCTGCCAAGGAACCACCTTACACGGTGCCCAAATGGCGCTGCCATTACTCTGTGAAAAGATAGAGGCCACAAAAAAAGGAAGGTGGGAGGGAAAAAAAACACAACTCATACTTTATCCTATTACAGGATACAGTTTGAGATATCAAAAAGCACAAATAAGACGAGACACATATAGCAGATGGTAAACATTTGAGACTAGTCGCGTGTAAATTCATCAGTTTATATGAGCATCAGTTATGTGTGTCTGTTTGGGTGAAAGTGTTTATATTTCCATGAACACTCTTCAGAGGCCATTGTCCTTGATGTTATCAACCGGCCAACAGTTCAGAAAGCATCTGCAGGTGTCAGCGGGGGAGGAGGGAACAGGGAAGAGTTCTGAGCTCTGTCGACATAACAAACCAGGAGTGATTAGATAGGCATAGGAGGGCATAATCCAAATATGTTATTTGTTATGAGACAAGCTGCACTGACTTTCCTGTCAGCTTTAAGTCTTTTGTTGGCTCCAAATGGTGAAATCCAATTTTCCAAATTGTTGGGCTTTTCCGCGCTTCACTTCCAGATTTTATCCCATCACCCCTTTGAGTTCAACCACCGAAGCCAGTCTGCGTACCAGCACATCCAGCTTTTGGGCTCTGCTCCTCCACCTTCCAGAACTGTCCGTTCACCGCCTTAGTGAGCGCGTCATATGCAGCCGGCAGCCTGATCAAGGCCAAATGGCTAACGACATCCGCTGTATTTGCTGATACATCAAAAATCCACCAAATCCAATAAGTAGAAATCCAAGTTTCCTGAATCCAAACATGCAAACGTCTCAAACGTCCGGGAATGACAAAGTCGAAAGACACACCGTTTTCCATCCAAGAATATCGGGTGTATCCCACAAATTGAGTCAAATCAGGACCGGACGGGTCCCCCTTTCGTTGCCTACCCGTCGAAAAAAATTTGATCAATAGCATTGAGAGACCAGCTTACCAGATCCATGTTTTTCAGAGTTCGGTTGATATGAAGAAAGTGCTCAGAAAGACAAGACATAGCAGCAGAAGCAGGAGAGGGGTAGCGGGGGTGAAAGCTGTAGAGGAGAGAAAAACACGACCGACCTCGAAGAGAGACAGAACAGAATGTTGATGTTGATATTTAGGATCATCAAAATAAAGATGGCTTAATACAAAGGCTTTGGGCCTGATCTTCAAAAGGTTTCCTTGTATAAAAATGCACGCCAATTAATTAGCGTGTACAAAGCGACTCTTCATACCAGGTTTCAAAGCAATTTATGTGTGTAAAAGGAGCGGAACAGCAGGCGCCTGTTTTGTGCACCTTCATGAATATGCTGGTCATATTCTGATGACCAGACCGCACACATTTACGGGAGGAGGCTATGCAAATATAAATACATACTATTCTTAAAGCGAATTATCAAACATTTAAGAGAACCTGTTATGCTTCAGTTTAAACAAGTTGGGTTATACAAAACATGTTAATTACATTTTACTCACAAAATCACTCCCAGATAATGATATTTCACCTCCTCCATTCTGCCTATTTTCACATTCAGAATGAGCTGTTTTAGGGCTTTGCCACATTTAAGCAAATAAGTTGTACCTGGCTGCGCACCCCCAACTATGTGTTTACATGCCCTTTATACACGTGAAAATGGCTCCAAACAGATGCACAATGGTACAACTATACGTCTTTGACCCTGAGGCAGACCCAGAACCAGAAGTAGTAGAATCTCCTGCACAACCAGCATGAATAAAGGTAACTAAAAGTAAGTAAAATCTTGAAATGAATGTATTTTTCCTTGATTTGTGCAGCTAAATAATACTATTTATAGTATAGTATTTTCACCCCTAAAATATGATAATTAGATGCCCAGCACTTTAAATAAGATCACAGAGATTAACTGTTCCTATTTTAAGTGCAGATTTTTTACTCTATTGGCAAATAGTCTTATTTACTTGCTCAAATCAAGGGAAAATACACTAATTTCAAGAAAATCTTACTTACTTTTAGTGATCGTTTTGCAGTGCTGCAACAAGCGGTTTCTAAATAGTAAGTTTCTAAATGGACACAGGGCTATCAGTAGCTTGTGCTAAATGACAAATCGTGTTCATGATGAACAGCCATTGTACAGTAGACACAGTGGTAAAACCAGCCGATGAAGTGGGTGCCTGGGTTCGGCTGGGTTTGCAAGGTGAGGGGCAGTGCCCGGCGATTGTGATACAATAATCGGGAGGTTTCTGAAATGGTTTGTTTTCCAGAAACCAACAAATCATTTAGTTATGGCCAAAAATGGCTGTATGGTCTTTTATCTTTAGTGCTTTGAGTGTGTGGACTTCAGAACCAGGGTGAAGTGCAGTACTTTCATAGTTTTAGCGAGGATGCTGGCTGCAGCGTTCTGGATCAGCTACAGCTGTCTGACATTTCAAGGCAGGACACTAGCGTCTGCTACTGAAGACACTAGCAGATGCCACTTAGATTAAACAGTTGTGTAACTGAGTAGGGTGAGTTCAAAGATCTATACAATCTACCTCCATGCCGATTAGCCTGAGCGGGCACAGTTGCTCCAGTCCAACAGCACCCATAAACTTACTTCTACGTCCAGTTCTGTTTAGATCTTTCTTTCAGTTGCTCCACCACACTGACCAGTAACATGACTTGCAATGTCTGAAGTCTCCCCATACAGATTGCTCTCCCCCGGAGGAGTCGCCAGTTCAGGAGGATGAGTCCCCGCCATCAGAGACAACGGACGTTAATGATCCACCTTCAGGAGCTGAAGGGTTGGAGGACAGTAAAGGCACCACAGATACTAAGGCTCAGCTGGTATGGAAACTTATCTCACTCGCCACATCTTTCTTGACTAAAGTAATCTCGAGACAATTTACAGAACAAAGAAGTACAATTCAAAAAGGAGGGATAAAGGAAAGTTTGAGAAAATTTGACTACAGAATGAAATTAATGATGTTTCAGGTCAAACTTCAGGTGTAAACAAATGGGGGTTATGCCCTTGATTCAAAGAATCTCAGGGTTTCACGTTTTTGCTGTTTTTTGGAAATATGTTCCTAATTGGTGGATCGTAAAAACTGAATTGGTTTGGCTTCTGGGGATATGGAGTACTGTTGAAACAGAAGACCTGAGCGGTCTGGAAGCTTGATACAGCAAATCTTTAATGCACTAAGGTACTAAGGCATTCAGTGATTTATAAACTAAACTTTTTTTTAAGTCTCTTCTTTGAGCCACTGGTAAGACCTTTAGATCTAAAGTGAAATACTCTATTTTCTTAGTTTTAGCGAGGACACCAGCTGCAGCTGTTGGACATTTTAGGCAGGACCTGTGAAGACACTGGTGGTAATCAGTTTATCTAAAGGTTTTTAAGATCTCTCTGGGACATTAATCTTTTGATACTGGAAGGTGGAAAAAGGCAGACTTTGTAACTGTCTTTATGCCCCTCTGAAGCATCCGGTCTGAGTCCATCAATCTGATTAGTAGTCTCTGGCTGTATAGCTGAAGCTGCATGCTGATTTTTGATTGCTCCTTTTTTGGTCCAAAATGAATTACTTGAATAGAAACGTTCCTGTTTTATAGCACTTTGTAATGGCCACTCCAAAACTGTAATGACTTGTGACGAGAGAACCCAAAAGTAAGCCGGACACTGAGCTGGAACTTAAAGAAAGGGTTTTAATAACAAAATCCAGGTGGCAAAAGGCAGACTCAAAAAACAGGACAGGCACGGATCGACAGACAGGCAGGAGGGATACAAAAATAATCAGAGGCTGGAGAGGGCTTACCGCAGACTGGCGCGAGGGGTACACACAAGACGTTCCAGCAACAAACAAACAACTAAGGCAGGCTTAAATAGGAGAAAGGAACAGGTGAGAAGGGCGGGACCAATAACCAAAACAGGTGAAAGCAATAGAGGGAACATACTGACTAATAAAGAAAACCCCTAAGCAAATAAAACCAAGACTAGAAGACTACAAACAGACTAAGCACAAATCAAAACACCACAACACAGAAATGAATCCTAAAACAGAAAGGTTGACTAACTGAAAATAACCAAAACCACAACAGAACATTACAGAGCCCCCCCCTCAAGGGCGGATTCTAGACGCCCTACGTCTCTACAAAGAAAACTAAATAAAAGTCTGACCGGGCGGGCGGCGGGGGCTACAGGCAGGAGGGTCAGAAAAAAGACAAAACAACAACAACAAGAGTCCAAAACGTATACGTGACCGTCCCGGAGGACGGTCCCGGCGAAACAAGATCTCCGATGGTCGTCCCGGAAGACCAGCTAGACGTGACAGGGTCTCCGGCGGTCGTCCCGGCGGACGGCCCAGACGTGACAGGTTCTCCGGCGGTCGTCCCGGCGGACGGCCCCGGCGAGACAGGTTCTCCGGCAGACGGCCCCGGGGAGACAGGTTCTCCGGCGGACGGCCCAAGCGTGACAGGTTCTCCGGCGGACGGCCCAAGCGTGACAGGTTCTCCGGCGGACGGCCCAGGCGAGTCAGGACCTCAGGAGACCGCCGGCGGAGCAGGGCAACAGAAGACCGTCGGCGGAGCAGGAACCTCATAGACCGTCGGCGGCGCAGGAACCTCGGACCCCGACTCCTGAAGGGAGAGAAGACAGAACCGGGTTCCGGACTACAGGCTAGGGGAGGCGTCGGACTACAGACTACGGAGGACGTCGAACTACGGGCTAAGGCAGGCGCCAGACTACGGGCTAAGGCGGGCGCCAGACTACGGGCTAAGGCGGGCGCCAGACTACGGGCTAAGGCGGGCGCCAGACTACGGGCTAAGGCGGGCGCCAGACTACGGGCTGAGGAGGGCGCCGGACTACAGGCTGAGGAGGGCGCCGGACTACAGGCTGAGGAGGGCGCCGGACTACAGGCTGAGGAGGGCGCCGGACTACAGGCTGAGGAGGGCGCCGGACTACAGGCTGAGGAGGGCGCCGGACTACAGGCTACAGGCGGCGGCGCCTGGTTAACAGCTACAGGCGGCGGCGCCTGGTTAACAGCTACAGGCGGCGGCGCCTGGTTAACAGCTACAGGCGGCGGCGCCTGGTTAACAGCTACAGGCGGCGGCGCCTGGTTAACGGCTACGGAAGAGGGAGCCTGGCTACAGGCGACTGACGAAGGAGCCTGGCTACAGGCGACTGACGAAGGAGCCTGACTACAGGCGACGGAGGAAAGAGCCTGGCTGCAGGCGACCGACGAAGGAGCCTGGCTACAGGCGACTACCGAAGGAGCCTGACTACAGGCGACTACCGAAGGAGCCTGACTACAGGCGACCGAAGGGGGAGCCTGGCTACAGGCGACAGAAGGGGATGCCTGGCTACAGGCGGCTGAAGGGAATGCCTGGCTACAGGCGACTGAAGGGGAAGCCTGGCTACAGGCGACTGAAGAAGGAGCCTGGCTACAGGCGACTACCGAAGGAGCCTGACTACAGGCGACCGAAGGGGGAGCCTGGCTACAGGCGACAGAAGGGGATGCCTGGCTGCAGGCGACTGAAGGGGGAGCCTGACTACAGGCGACTACCGAAGGAGCCTGGCTACAGGCGACCGAAGGGGGAGCCTGGCTACAGGCGACAGAAGGGGATGCCTGGCTACAGGCGACAGAAGGGGATGCCTGGCTACAGGCGGCTGAAGGGGATGCCTGGCTGCAGGCGACTGAAGGGGGAGCCTGGCTGCAGGCGACTGAAGGGGGAGCCTGGCTACAGGCTGCTAAAGGGGGAGCCTGGCTACAGGCGACTGAAGGGGGAGCCTGGCTACAAGCGACTGAAGGGGGAGCCTGGCTACAGGCTGCTAAAGGGGGAGCCTGGCTACAGGCTGCTAAAGGGGGAGCCTGGCTACAGGCTGCTAAAGGGGAAGCCTGGCTACAGGCGTCTGAAGAAGGAGCCTGGCTACAGGCGTCTGAAGAAGGAGCCTGGCTACAGGCGACTGAAGGGGGAGCCTGGCTACAGGCGACTGAAGGGGGAGCCTGGCTACAGGCTGCTAAAGGGGGAGCCTGGCTACAGGCTGCTAAAGGGGGAGCCTGGCTACAGGCGACTGAAGGGGGAGCCTGGCTACAGGCTGCTAAAGGGGGAGCCTGGCTACAGGCTGCTAAAGGGGGAGCCTGGCTACAGGCTGCTAAAGGGGGAGCCTGGCTATAGGCTGCTAAAGGGGGAGCCTGGCCACAGGCTTCAGGAGGCCCCGGGCTACAGGCTTCAGGAGGCCCCGGGCTACAGGCTTCAGGAGGCCCCGGGCTACAGGCTTCAGGAGGCCCCGGGCTACAGGCTTCAGGAGGCCCCGGGCTACAGGCTTCAGGAGGCCCCGGGCTACAGGCTTCAGGCAGTCCTTTGAAAAAGAATAATCGCCCAATCAGTCTCTGGAGGGGCTCCGGGAGTGACAGCCAGTATAAAAACTCAGACAGCTGACTGTCACATAGGGTGAGTGGAGAGGCTGGTGGTGGATGCTTATGTGGAGATCCAGAGACTCTAAGGTCTTGAGGGCACCTTGACTTCTTAGCCCTCTTCCGAGACCCTAGGGGTCGAAAAACCCTTCGAGGAGTTAGGCGATGTACGCGTCCTCTTCTGCTTCGGCGGGGAACGCGATTGCCCCGACCCCCCTGGACCCAACCAATGAGGGGAAGTGACTGACCCTCCTGGGTCGGCACAAAATGGGCCAGCAGCGGACCCTCCTGGGCCTCCACGTCGCCGGACGGTGACTGATCCACCTGGATCGCTGCGTCGCAGGGCGGCGACTGACCCTCCTGGGTCGTGAGCGGAGGCGGGTCCTGCCGGACGCCCTCTAGGGACCTGGGCGGAGGCAGACCCTTCAGAACCCCCTCAGAGGGGCTGGACAGAGGTGGGATCTCCTGGACCCCCTTGAAATGCTTGGATGGGGACGGACCTTCCAGGGCTTCGTCTTGACTCTGAGGAGCGGGTTCAGGTGCCGAGGCGTCGGCCGGGCCTACGGGGACAGGTTCAGGGGCCGAGGCGTCCTCCGGACCCTCGGGGGCTGAGTCAGAGGCCGAGGCGTCTCCCGGACCCTCGGGGGCTGAGTCAGGGGCCGAGGCGTCTTCCGGACCCTCGGGGACAGACTCAGGGGCCGAGGCGTCGGCCGGGCCCTTGGGGACAGATTCAGGGGCCGAGGCGTCTTCCGGACCCTCGGGGGCAGACTCAGGGACCGAGGCGTCTTCCAGACCCTCGGGGACAGACTCAGGGACCGAGGCGTCTTCCAGATCCTCGGGGACAGACTTTGGTCGGCTGTAAAATGACCGGAGGGCTGACCTGTAATGTTCCTCCACTTCCTTCAATTTCTTCTCCAGCTCTTCAGAATATTGGGCAAATAAAGCCTCCCTAAGACGCTTAATCACCGGGGCAAAGGATCTTATTTTGTCTTCCAATAAACTGTGATCATCAACCGTGGCACCACTAGGAGGAGCTGTGGGAGCAACAGCTCCGGAAGGTGGAGGACGCCGGCCCGCCGAGCAGGAAGAAGCCGCAGCCCCTCGTCTCCTCCTCCGACGACATGGCTGAGAGACTTGCTGCGGAACTGGCGCTTCCAGCAGAGCCGGCTCCGGGAAAAGATCCGGGCGCAAATCCCGCACCACCTCCTTGTCGACCTCCATAAAAAACTCTGGGTCTGGAACGAACGGAGCAGGGGAGGACTGACAGCGGACGTCCGGTGAGGGGACATCTGGACGCTGAAGGGTGAGTGGAGTGCTAGCCTGAATAAGCATAGCTCTTCCTGAACGGAAATAACATGTCGGCTTTGGGTTCATTCTTGGCTGGAACGTAATGTAATGACTTGTGACGAGAGAACCCAAAAGTAAGCCGGACACTGAGCTGGAACTTAAAGAAAGGGTTTTAATAACAAAATCCAGGTGGCAAAAGGCAGACTCAAAAAACAGGACAGGCACGGATCGACAGACAGGCAGGAGGGATACAAAAATAATCAGAGGCTGGAGAGGGCTTACCGCAGACTGGCGCGAGGGGTACACACAAGACGTTCCAGCAACAAACAAACAACTAAGGCAGGCTTAAATAGGAGAAAGGAACAGGTGAGAAGGGCGGGACCAATAACCAAAACAGGTGAAAGCAATAGAGGGAACATACTGACTAATAAAGAAAACCCCTAAGCAAATAAAACCAAGACTAGAAGACTACAAACAGACTAAGCACAAATCAAAACACCACAACACAGAAATGAATCCTAAAACAGAAAGGTTGACTAACTGAAAATAACCAAAACCACAACAGAACATTACAAAAACACTGTCTTTGTTTTTCTTAAGCCACTTTTGTAACTGGTCTGGTGGAGGTCTTCCATTTGGAAGACCCATTTGTGCCAAAGCTTTAATGAACTGATTGACGGCTTTCCAAAGGCACAGGGATCTTAATATGTGTAAATTTCTGTCTTTTTCGGAAGTAAACATTCTCATTAGTTTCATGGCATTTAACAAAAACAGTTATTTTGTATTCCTAACTGACCCCAAACAGGACAGTCTGACTCAATGTCAGACTGTCCCAAAAATCTTTTGTCTCTGTATATAGTGTAGGCTGAGCTGTAAATTGTAAGCCAGTGTATTAAAATAATCCGTTGCTTGTTCCTCTGATTTTAAAGAGTTTACCCATAGCAGTTAAGCTAACAATGACCACAAATGAAAGGAAAATATCTGATAAATTCAAGAGTTACAACTTGTGGCGTCCCCGCATTTGGGGCCAGTGGGGCCTGGCCCCACCAGATCTCGCTGTGGAGCTCTATGTTCGCAATAATCAGCGGGACATGATTGTTCTTAATGGAGTAATATTGTAAAAAAGACCGATTCCCATACCAATAAAATTCTGTTAGAAACATTTGTGTCTATATAGCTAAGTCTGTCAGAAAACTGACAAGCTAAGTAGGCTAAATCTTCTTGAAGCACCTTGATATTGGGGCCGGCCCACCAACATTTGTTTAAATAATGAACATCTGAAATCACAGTGCGCATGCCCACCACACTCTCAGCAGACCTCCATCGGGCACAAATCTGATGGCCCCAAGCTTGGATCGTCCAATCAAAATACTTTAATTGCACACATTGTGTTTACGTTCTGCCAGATAGTGTGCGACCATCTAGGCAAGGCAAATTTATTTGTATAGCACATTTCAGTACAAGGAGAATGCAAAGTGCTTTTCATGATTAAAACACTGGATAATAAAAACAGGATAAAAGCAAGTAAAAAAACAGTTGGAATAAAACATAGGAAAATGTAAACAAAATAAAACATAGGAAATTGGAAACTAAAAGCAAATATTAATCTAGTGTTGGTTGTCCTTGCTAGCTGATTGAAGGATTGATGTGAATCTTTTCTGTTCAATAAATGAATAATATGAGTGAGCCTTTATAATTTTATGTATAAAAATTGAATTGCATTGAGCTTATATATAATGGATTTTCCTGTGTGTTGGTTTATGCTAATTTATCTGTTTAATTCAACATTGATCAAAGTATGGTTGAACGCATCACAAAAAATTAGTTACTGCTAATAAGTGTCGAGTTTTTGTGCCTCATTTAACTTATCATGCCAGAGACGCCACTGGTTACAAGAGTAGCTTTACTGACCTTTTAGTGTAATACAACCTTTCATTGATCAAATGTCGGATTTTTTCTCTCCTCCTTATGAGAAAAACAGGGAAAAATAACTGGTTGCACAATTATTGGCTACTTTATTAGTTATACCTTGCTGGCACCATGTCGGACCTCTTGCCTTTAGTGCAGCCTGGATTTTTTGTGACATGGATTAATAGGCTGTCAGAAACATTCCTCAGAGATTTAGATCCGTATTGACATGACAGCAGCACATAGGGGCGACAGATTTGCTGGAAGGACGTCCAAGATATTAACGTACCCATTTCGATAAATCTTCAAGGTGTTGTACTGGACTCAGATCTGCCGACTCTGGAGGCCATCGGAGTAGAGCAGACTCCTTTTAAAGTTCAAGAAACTAGCTGAAACCTGAGCTTTGCGACACGCTGCATCAAACAGCAGCAAGTAGCCATCTGGCACAACCATGCCATGTTTAAAGTGACCTCACTTCTCCATTCGCATGCTCACTTTGAACCTGAGCAAGTCTCGTTGTACACATCCAGATGGCTCAAAGCACTGAGGTGCTGCCATGGAACTAGTTAAAACTATTAATATTACACAAAAATGTTTAAAAGGTGTACCAAATTGAAGGGTCAGTGAGGTTGAAACCCCCCCCCCCCCAGAACTAAGTCCTCTTAAATGTGACCTTGGTAGAAAAGAGAGAAGCTGTAATGAGAACACTTCATTTAATATGACTCTGTTTAATGGGATGCTCTTTCTATGAGTAGTCATTCAAAATATTTGTTGATAATTGGCCGTTAATTAGCCAGATGAAAGACCTTATTAGCATAGCTACTTATGTCTGGAATATATCATGGTAATTATGATGCTTGCTTGTTAGACGGGCCAAATGCCTCTTGTTAGTTCTGGCAAATCAGAATCTCTACCCGGCTGCATTCACTAGAAGCTTCCAGGGGGGAAAAAAATACAAAGGTAAGCACACAAAGCCCTGTTATCTGGGTGGGTCCCCCATAGTTCACATTTCTGTCGTTTTTCAATACATTTCAACTTGATGCCTTGTGTTTGTGTGCAAGTTTGTAAGATGGAAGAGCATAGAAACATCCTTTATTGTCCCTCAGGAATTTCAGGGGTAGCAGCAGCAAAATGAAAGCCAAAAGGGCAAAAATAGAAGAAGGAAAAACAAGAATAAGAGACTGAACAGTAAGGGAAAATTTGCAACATAAAAAAAAAATGCTGTACTGTTTTTAAAAATAGCATCTTCAGATTAAATGGTTGTGCAACTGAGCAGGGTGAGTTAGAAATTCTATAAAAATCTACAAACAAGCCAATAAGCCGAAGTGAACACAGTCACTCCAGTCCAACAGGACCTATAAACTTACTTCTACATCCAGTTCTGTTTAGATCTTTCTTTCAGTTGCTGCACCACACTGACCAGTAACATGACTTGCAATGTCTGAAGTCTCCCCATACAGATAGTGTTCCCCTGGAGGAGTCACCAGTCCTGGAGGAAGAATCCCCGCCACATGAGACAACGGACGTTAATGATCTACCTTCAGGAGCTGAAGGGTTGGAGGACAGTAAAGGTGCCGCGGATACTGAGGTTCAGCCGGTATGGGAACTTATCTCACTCGCCACATCTTTCTTGACTAAAGTGATCTCGAGACGGTTTACAGAACAAACAAGTCCAATTCAGACAGGAATGTCACTGTAGGGACAAGAAACTGTCTGACCAAATTCGTTTTAGCATAACCCAGCTCTGTTCAGTTCAATTAAGATCGATTTGATCAGTTTTGATTCAGTTTAATTTAATTCAGTTCTAATCTGTTCATCTTTCTTCACTTCAGGTCTGTTCTATTCAATTAAATTCAGTTCAGTTCAACTAACCCACTTTCTGGGGGCAGCAAATCATGTTTATTAATCAGTACAACCAGAAAAGATTCCTAGCTTGGAATGAGATAAATAATGTGCCAAATACTGTATATATCAGGGGTGTCAAACTCATTTTGGTTGAGGGGCCGCATTCAGCTTAATCTGATCTCAAGAGGGCCACACGAGTAAACTCATTGAAAGATTAAATAGAACTAATAAATGTGGACTTGTTGTTGATTTTTATATTAAGTTAATTTCACTTTTACACAATATATTATGAATAACCTCAGCGTTTTTAAGAAAAGTATGTGCAATTTCAACAATACTTTTACTCAGTTAAACATTTACTTGTGCATTATGCATCAGAACTGATCACAGTGATTATACAATGTTGAAAAACATTAATTCACATTTTTTGGAACTTAAAAACACTGTCCTGCATGACAAAATACATCAAACAGATACAAATTAAGAAATGATTTGAATTTTTCTACACCTGAAGCTTAATCTGCTAATTAAAACACAGCGCCCCTCGTGGACAATATAGGAACTGCATATTTTCAATTAAACGAAGTACATGTTTTTTTTTCAATAATTGTTTTATCATTCTCTTCCTTTTATCTTGTCCACTTGTGAAAGTCAAATCTGATGAGCTCTTTGTGGCATCTTATTGCCACATTGCCAGACAGGACACTGGAAAAAAAAAAAAAAAAAAAAAAATTTTTTATTTTTTTTTTTTTTTATAATGATAATGCATTTAGCCACAGGGCCGGACTAAATTTTTCGGCGGGCCGGATCCGGCCCGCGGGCCGTATGTTTGACACCCCAGGTATATATGCACATAAAAGGAAAATTAGACAAACAGAGCAAGTCATTTTTGTAAAAAAAAAAAGAAAGACGCGAAACAATCTGATTGGTCCTCAGTTCTCATCAGCAGAAATCATTGAAGTGAGATGAACAGATGTTTTACTTCAGAGTAACTTGTTCTGAAAGCAAAATGTACTTTCACAGTTAAAATCCACAGAGCACGAGATAAAAAAAACGTTTCCATCATAGTTGTCTGCTAATGGGGGATGTTGTGGTCCTCTTCTGCTCAGAAAATAGTATGTTCTTCCAATAAAGTCAGCGACGTCGGCTAAGTGAGGTCGTGTGATGATGACGCTGCTGTATCTGTGGCTTTTCATTGGCTCAGTGGGAAGACAGAGGGGCGGAGCATCGCAGGATGTGGGAGGCTGGACAGGTGGACTACCTCGGCAGAGATGCTTTCCAGAACATCCAGAAGATGCTGGACCGCTTCCTGAATCCACCGAGCGAGACCTCGCCGCCTTGAACTGATGCGTCGCCCAGTTCTGTGCGCGTCACATTGACAAGGCTTGGGTTCGGGGTCATGCATCATTACTGATAAGAAAAGAGCCTTGCTAAACTATTTACACCCACTGAACGTAACTATATTTTACCCAGTTGCAAAAAACAAAAACAAAAAAAGTTGTTTTCATTGGGATTTTATGGCCTAGAGCAAAGTCGTATGGAATTGTAAAGAGGATGGAAATAATTTGTGATTCCACAGTTCACAAATACTATATGTGTGACTAATGGCGGCCGAATACAAAGGCATGCCACGCTTTGATTTCAATTCCCTTCATAATTTTTCTCCCGCTTCACAATGATGGATTAATATTAATAAATAAAATAATATAAAATCTCAATGAAACACAACAAGGTGTTCAGTTTCAAAGGGGTTGAAAAGGGAAAGAGTTCAAATTCACTGTAGTGAAAAAAAAAAAACAAACACATCTTGATTTTAGCCCCCAGTCTGACGCTTATGTTGATAACAGATCATGCATTCTTAGAGAAGCGCAGAGGTTTCAAGCCAAATAGAAGCTTAAATTGTGCAAACATTGTACGTTTTTGTAGTATCTTGTCATTCAAAGCACTGAAGCGTCTTTCACCCTGTATGCCTGTGACTTTACACGTATGAACGCTGTGACTCGTATTTAAACTTTGTGATACGTCTTACAAAGGTTTGTGTTCTGGTATCAATTAAAGCTCTCTAACTAAACTGTGTGCATAGAAAGGCAAAGTTATGTCTTCATCATTTTCATTGGCTCAAGTAATTCATTCCTAATTCTCCATGTCAGTTTTTTCATTTCTATTTTTTTTTTAATAATATATCAATATTACAGGTGAGATGGGAAGAACGAAGAACAAGTGACAAAGTGCCTAAAAGGACGTAAGACTAACAGGTTCAACAAACTCTGCAGATCTCAACCCCACTTACAACCCGGGGCAAGTTCTCTAATGGCAGATAGAGGAACAGAAACCAAACGAGATAAACTCAGAGCACTAAGAAGAAAAGAATAGGTCACCATCAGCCAGTATTTGGTCCGGATAAAAGAAGAGTCACCGCTATACGGTATATGTTGTATTCTACTTATTAAACCGGGTGATTTTCTGATGGAGCTGGAATGGAAAATTTCTTGCGTAAAAGCAGTACAGATTTCATTGCAGGTTGGTTTAATGTTGTTGCCAGATGTCATCATATCATTCCATGGAAAAGAAAAAATGGAAACCCTGCAGCAGCTTGTTTACTGGATATCTAATATCAAGTTCAACACACAATGATGGAAGAAAAATCACTGAGAACTGGAAAAAACCACAGCATCTTTAACGGAGCAATAAGCGATATTTCACCACTAGGTGGTGTTTGAGCTCGGTCTGTAGACCAAAACAAGATGTGCGACAAGCCGCGCCTCTCTACCTTCACTCCGGCTGCCACCTGGTCCCTCCTTCTCTTCTCAGGCGTCGCCTCCTGTGCCCATATTTGCAAAGGATAAACACAGCAAAACAGCATCACCTCTCTGAGGAACATGTCTAGTGACGAAGTGAGTAACTCATAACTTTATGATGATGTTAGCAAGAGAACATTTTGATCTACAGGTAATGCTCTCCGCCATGTTGCACCAATGCGGCGCTGCTCTGCACGCAGCCAGCCCGGCTATGTAAACAAGAGATTGGAGAACAACATAGACAGATGCGGTCTTCACATCACTATTTTTTAGGTCTTTCTTTCTAAAATAATGACATTTCACTTATTGCTCCTTTAAAGACATAAAAACAAACATTGAAAACCTGGTGAGGAAGACTCTTGAAAGCACCGTGGTTAGATCCAAATATCTCTCTGAGGCTTCTGGAAGAACATCAGAGCAGCTGATGATTCTGTTGAGAGATTTAAAGAGGTCTCATATTATGGAAATAAAATGCAACACCTGCGGACATGTCCGTGTCTGGATGTCCAAACAAGTTCACTAAAATGTCGTCATCAGCCTGCAGCAGCTGTTGATCAAAAATTGTTTAGTTGTGAAATCAGAAGGAAACAGAACAAGGTAACTTTGGATGAACAACTTTTAACTGTTGTAGGAGGCCTTTGCTCATTGAGGGGCTTCTGGGACTAATGCTCACAGAATCCACCATGAATTATACGCTTTGTCACAGGGGGCTTGAGGAAAATGAGAGAGCGTCGGTAAAACCATTAAAGCTGAAGCAGAACTGGATACAACAATGACCCAAACCGTACCAGTAAATCCACCAAGGACTGGCTGAGAATGTAAAAAGGAAGTCCCTGGTCTGGTCAAAGCCTAAACTTGGAGCTAGAAGTGAAAAGTGTGAAAAAAACTCTTTAGGCTGATGTTGCAGATAAATAGTAGATAGGGACAAGAAGCAGCTACATGAAGTACCTGCGTTCCTATCAGAAGGGGTAACTGTGGCTGTTAGGGGGTGGGGTAACTTAAAAAAAAACAAAAAACTCAACAGGCAAACGAAGCATTTCGCTTGGTTCCAGTACAAAAGATCCATCTGCACACTGCCATCATCATCTACAATAATCCTATTATTGTAGTATTTTAGAAATGTCACTGAGTGACATCTGTTCAATTATATTTCAGTGATGGTTTCAGTGAAGAGTCCCTCCAAAAATCCACGGCTTCTGGTAACAGGTTTTTGATTAGCTTATAAGTCAGAGGTGAAATGTACGATGAGGCCTCAATTTATAGTCAACATTTCAATTCTGTAAAGTTTGGAAATAATTTTAATTGGACATAATCATTTCCTTTTTTGGTTTATACACTCATTTGTGCAGTACCTGTGTATTTCCTTTTTTTAAATTTTTTTTTTATACATATCTCTTGTCATTTAATGGTCCAGTTTATGCTCCAAAACATGTTGCTTATTAACAGTGCCAAGAAAATGAATTTGGCTTTTTTTTTCTTTTGTTTTTGGGATGAAAAGTTAATTCAAAACATATTTAACTAATCCAAAACAACAACCATCAAGCATGTGACTTGTTTACCAGCAGGGGGCACTGTCGCTCTTCAAGGAATCTTGACCAATTATGACGTTCCATCACCGAGTCAGTAATGCAGATTATTAGATCTCTCACTGCAGTCAACAAACTGCTGAGCAATCCTTATCTAACGGCAGCAGCGGCCATGTCATCTTCATGGGCATTCCCCCCTGAAACGCGCTGTCAGCGATGGAGTAGAAGGAAAAGCTCTGCAGCAGAGCTTTGGCTTGCAGCAGGGGGACTGCTCTGACAGATCAAAATTAAAAGCAGCAGTGCTGATCAGTGATAAAGCGCTGCTTTCTCGTGACGGCCACATTGATTGGGTTGTTGGAGGCGTAAAGGAACCAGGGAACAGTCCCAGAACATGCAGAATTATCTGCTATTAATAGCAGCCTCCATCTTTGGGCACCCTGCTGATGATTTTACCTGGTAGACGGGGCAAACCAGTAGGTGGCTGGTGTAGTTCTTCAAAGGTTTCCACTATATATATATATATATATATATATATATATATATATATATATATATATATATATATATATATATATATATATATATATATATATATATATGTAGATAGATAGATAGATAGATAGATAGATAGATAGATAGATAGATAGATAGATAGATAGATAGATAGATAGATAGTTAGATTATTTCATAAAACCGTGTCACATGTGAACCTTTAGGAACAGGCTTTTTGGGGGAGTATTAAAGAGGTAAAATTAATAATATGAGAAAAAAAGTCCTAGGTCAATAGAGTAAAAAAAACAAACAAAAAAACACAAAAGTGATAATGTTATGAGAAAAACGTCATATTATGAGAATTAAGCGGGAACATTTCCAGAATAGTCACAGTTTGCAGAATTATTTCACTCCTGGAGCAATAGGGCCAGGTTAGATTATTTTAATTATTTTTATTCTTTACGAGAATAAATTCAGGAGAATGAAGCTAAAGGGATACGAAAATAAATTTGTAATATTACAAAAACAAAAATACTACGAATACAAAGTATATTCAGAGATTAAAGTTCCTCTGATACTGTTTAAGTGACTGAGTAACTGCAGATTTGCCACATTTAAGATGGCGGATGCTCTGACGCATCGCAGCATAGGCAGAACCCGCCCAGTGACGCGTCTACGTATATAATGTCTATGAATTGAACGCACCAGGTGGCTGATAAATACTGACATCCTGCTTGATTGGCCTCCGGACCAGACCGGAGCAAGCGGCATTGGTCCACGCTTCTCTCTGACTGGCTGAGCAGTTCTCCCAGAGCATATTTTTGGATAAAATAAATTATTGTTTCTATGGATCCGCTCGTCTGTCTCCCATTTTTTTCATCGCTTACGAGTGGGGCGGGACAATATGTAACATCTCATGATGTATATATTGCCACATTTACAGTAGAAATAGATATCACCATAGACTTTATACTGTTTTCTCACTGTTGCTCATTAAACCAGAATAAACATCCTGTTTAACATCTTTTAGGGTTAACAAGATTATTTCTGCTAGTGAAATGTCAAAAAAATATGATGTATATATTTGCAGGTTTCCTTCGCTCTGTTCGCCCAATTCATGCCGTTCGCATCGTTCTAAATGTGTCGTTTGCATCTTAGCCCATCAATTCGCTCCTGTATGAGTCTTTACTTAACAGGTAACATGTAAATCCCTCGCTCCATTTGTCTTGTTCACATTCAGTGGGAACGGCCCTTTAGGGAATAAACTGTTACGCAGGGGAAAAAAAAAAAAAACGTCAGAGAGAAGTAAGAAACTAAACCTCAATGAAAATTATAAACAGTGAAATGATAAAAACAGAGACACAAAAGAAACCCGGAAACCCCAACGCCTTTGGATGACAAAAGAAATAATGTCTTATTACTGCCATGTATATTAGCTTTGTGTATGTTTCTGTCTTCTGGGATGTCTCAGGGTGCAGAAAGCTGTTTTTTTTTTTTAGCACGTGTCTGTTTTCCTGTTTTCACTTTTGTCTGTCTTTTCTTTATTTGGACTGGCGTTTGTTTGACGAGTTGGCTGCACCAGTGGCCGAAAACGAATTGCAATTCCATCACCCTTCTCAGCTGACACGGCACTCATTAGGCTTCCCATCAACAAGCTGGATATGATTTGTTCACAGAATGTCATTTGATGGTGAGAGCGGTGGTCAGAAGAATGCCAGGCATTGTTTGGACACGTAGACGTTTGATCTGAGACACTGAGGTTTGGTTACAGAGTTGACGGAAAGCACCGTGAAGCTGAACAGGCTTTTGAGAAGTTTGGATCCGAAAAACCTTCTTGTGCATTGCCTACTCCTCATTCCACTGAGCTCTTTTCAGTTTTATTTATGAAAACCTGATATCAAAACATATTTCTTGTAAAGGTTATATGAAGCATAGTAAACGCTGTGATCAGAGCTTTCTCGCATTTGAAAGATTTCCTCTAAAGCCATTGTGTAGCATTTCCACACCGATTTAAAATAATCATGGTAAATTGATGTTGAAAACGAATGCACTGTCCTATTCACAAACCTTTTTTTGTGTGTTTGTGTGGGGGGAGGGGGATTACCTAAACAATTCTTAGATCACCCAGCCATCATCATCATCATCATCATCATAGATCTCAGATTGTGATCTGAGCTTGAGGAAACTGCTGTTTTTTCCTCTTTTCAGCTCTCAGACCTCCGCAGCTTGCATGATGCATGGTTCTATGAATTACAGAGTTCCAAGAAGCACGCTGCGAAAGGGCGCCAACTTCAAAGCAAAATAAAAAAAAAACAACTTTAGATCCGTGTACCTCTTTGATTCCACCGTCTTATAATATGCCTTCTGTACTGGCCTGCGCCGCAGCATGGTAACGGCTCTGAACGCGTTGATAGCAAAATGCTTGAGATTATGTGGCCAACTTTTTATTTGTAAAAGTTTACCAGTTTCTTTCGCTAAATTTATGGTTAAAGGGGAATTAAACAAAAAAAAAAAACAACAGCTACACAAAAGACAGATGCAGTAAACAGCAAGTATGAACTCAATCTGACTCAATAAAAGAATGTGTTATCAAAAATGTGTTTTTCAACTGAGGACAAAAGTTAGGACACCCTGCCCCCCAATAGGTAACCTGACTCCGCCAGATAGATTTGCTCCGCATATCCATCTGGAAACCTTCCGTTGAAGTAATTTTGGGAAGGGGCGAAAATACTGGTTAGCTGATTGGCCTATGTTGGTGATAGACGGGCCAAATCAGATCAACGAAGCATATGACGTACTAACAGAGCGACGACAAAAACACAACCACAAGCCAAGCTACTCTTGCTGCTGCAAGCCTGTAAAGGCTCGTTAGCTCAGCACGAAACCAGTCGGGAGAAGAGCAAAAACATCTTTTCCTCTGAAAAAAGCCTCCAGAGCAGTGTTTTGCTCTTCTTTCAGTGAAGAAATACTCTGTAATTCCGATAAAACTTGCTCGAAAGCCACGCTAACGCTAGTTTCATCGGCTGAAGCCGCCATGTTCTTTAGACTGAACTGTCGCGCTTCCCGTTGCGTCACACCTCAACCCGCCTCAAAGCCAACGCTGATTGGACGTTCGTTTGGTGAACTGCTCCAAACTTTCTTTAATGGAAAGTAGCCAGACTGATCTGAAAAACCTTGAAAGCTCGCGAGATCAGGATGGTCTCACGAGGCTACCCAATAGGTAATGCTAGCCCCTTTGTTAGTAACACTTAAATTGAGCTGCTTCTTGTATCATCTAGCATCTCTGACACCAGTCTGACCCCAGGGGTCCACTGAATGTGGAAGCACCGTGGTGCGGTTGGGCGGTTCCAGCCAGTGCAAAGCGGTGCATTTCTAAAGCCCAGTCCCACATGCGCCGACACTCACCGCTTCTCTAAAATACAAGGCTTTTCTATTTTTGCTGCTCGCCGCGTCGACTCCACGTCAGTCTGGAGCGGAGCGGATTGTTCAGGCAGAAAGTCCGTTGATGCAAAGCAGAGTGGATCCGGTCGAGTTTATAAGTAAAAGACTACATGTGCAGACTGTGGATTGCGTTTTTTCTGAAAAAAAAACAAAAAAAACAAATATTTTAACTCACTTTCCCATGAAGGATCTAAACAAAACAAGGTAAGGTGATTAGATAAAGAGCTGGCATGCAAGACCCAGGTAGTACTGGCCAAATACCCACTTTACTGGTTTATTGTTCTATTTAAAGCCTACAAGTACACTACTATTTCGCGACGATGCAGTCCTCACATGATTTGATTCTACGTTCAGTCTGGCCTTTATGCTTACCTTGGAAATCAAAGGTTTCCATCCATGAAAGTTAAACTAGTTCACCCTCAATTTATTTATTTTTTACCTTGTGAAACCTCCTTAAACCCCTTAACAGACTTATACAGTGTTACAACCGTCTTTCTGAAGACCTCAGACAGACCTTTGGGTCATCCCATGGTGTTCGCTTTCACTTCAATGATCACGACTATCAAAGTTAATGTCTCAGGTTTGAACAAGACAAACCTCCTTCAAAACCTTTCGTAGTGACATTCTCATCATCTGCGGCTGATGTGATGTGAACTTAGCCATTTTAGATCTGGGTGTGTTCTAACAGATTCAACTCTCAAACGTTCTGAGTTGTATTTCGCTCTGGACTCTAACTAGACCACTCTACATGAATATGCCTTGATCTAAACCAACCCATTGTATCTCTGGCTGGATGGGTTTTTTTTTTTTTGTTCTTGTGGTGTTTCTCCTGGCAGGTGAACCTCTACGACATTCTCAAGCCTTCTGCATGCTCTAACAGGTTTTCTTCAGAATCGTTCTGGATTTAGCCCCATCCACTCTGACCACCTTCTCTGCCCCTACTGGAGAAAAAGATTCCCAAAACATTGATGCTGCTATGATGTTACACCTAGTGAACATTTTTTTTTACAGTTGTACCTAAAATGTCAGTGTTTTATCCTCGTCTGAACAAAGTACCTTCATCCGCACTGGCTTGTGGGAAACTACAAACAGGGCCTAGAGCAAAGGCCGCTCTGTCAAGAGATTCTCCCACCTGGGCTGTGGATCGCTGCAGCTCCTCCAGAGTTACAACGGGCCTCTTGGCAGTTTTTCTGAAAAATGCTCTCCTTGCCCAGTTTAGGTGGACATTCATGTCTTAGTATCCAAACATCTGGGAGATGTTTAGATATTGTTTTAGAACCTAATCCTGGTTCAGACTTTAGCACAATTTTCTTCTTGACCTGTCTATGGAGTTCCTTGGGATGACAATGACGCAGGAGTTATCATTCTCTTCCTTTTATCTCCTCTTTCTTTCACCTTTTCCTTTTTCTTTTTGTTCTTCCTTTCCTCTCCTTCCTTTCCATATCATTTGAGATATTCCCCGCATGAATCATAATAAAACTATTCACATTTATAAATCAAGCAGAGCACTATGGCAAAAGCAGTACTGCTCCACTGGTGAAAGTCAAATCTGATGAGCTCTTTTTGGCATTAAGACAAGTTAACTATTATTGCCACATTGCCAGACAGGACACTGGATTTAAAAAAAAAAAAAAAAAAAAATTATAATGATAATGCATTTAGCCAGCGGGCCGGACTAAATTGTTCGGCGGGCCGGAACCGGCCCGCGGGCCGTATGTTTGACACCCCTGGACTAGAATATATTAGAATATAAATATCCTTTATTATCCTTCATATTTAAACTAGGGAGCTGGAAATTCACTCACAACACAGGTGCAACTGTGTAATAAGTGTATTGTTATTGAAAATAGCTTGCTTAGGTTCTAGGAAATGTGGAGCTGAGTAGGATAACCTACAAAAAAAAAACAAAAAACAAAAATGAACATCTGCATTTATACTCTGATTACATTACACACAGCTGGACTGTTTTATACTGAGGTGACTTCTGGAGGTTATTGGCTGCACAGTGATTTACTTGGGGCACCACAGCAAAGGGGGCTAAATAGATTTCCATGACGTGCTTTTTCACATTTTATCTTTAAGAAAACATGGATGATTTTCTTTCCTCTTGACACTGATGCATTACCTTATGCTGGTCTGACATAAAACTCCAACAAAGAACAATGAAGTTTGTGTAGAACTTGACAAAAGGTGTAAATATGGAAATGTGTCCCCTTTGGACTTGTTGAGGGCATGTGGATGTGAGTGTATGTAGTGACTGTAAATGAAACAGTCGAAAGTAATATGAGGGAAAAAGAGGTCTGTGTGTTCATGCCATTGTTGTCATGCTGTGACACACGCTCTGTAGATGAAAGGGAATGTGATAACCAAGAAGGAATCCTAAACTCCTCCATATGCTCTGGACTAACTGCTTTCAAATGCATCATGTGTGGCAGCCATTGCTTGATTCATGCTCAGAGCTGTCTGGTTAATTAGATCTGAGGTTCCACCAGATTCTTGTGACCCGTAATTTGTGAGATCGGGGTAATTGGGAATTGCATGAGTAATGACAGCCGGCTGTGAAGGGGAATATGCGGTGCCCTTGTTTCAAAGCATTTTCAATGGGAGGGGCTGGTTTTCCTTCAAAACTGGGCCAGAGACTGAACCAGATTCCCACAATTAGTCATGAAAGTACGGCATAGTTTAATGCAGACCGGCCTCTGCACAGACACGAGAAGCCAGTTCAGCCCCAGACTTGCTTGGATACATTTTTCACTGAGGTGTATGGACAGTTTTACACCCAAGGATGCATCTGGATAAAAAAAAATGTTCCATAGCACCTAATCAAACAGGAATTCCAGTAAATCACAGCAGAATACATTCAGCTACGTTCAGCACTGAAAACAAGATGCTTCCATCTGTCACCAAAAATCACCAAAATCATGGCGTGCAAGAGTCCAGGTCAACAGATACAGATGCATTAAGAGACTTTTGTTAAAATTAAGCTTTAAAGTTTCTCACAAACAAAAGTTGTGAAGGACCAAGGCCAAACTGGACTTCTGCCATCTTATAAAAACTCCAGTCAGGAAAATAAAAGGGGATTATATAAAGGCTTGTACGCTTATGAAAGGTTACTTCACAACATCTGAGTTAAGTAGAGCAACACCTGTGGATGTATCTTAAGGCAACACATCAAACACTGGGCTTACTTCTACGACATCATGGGAAAAAAAGCTAAAGAAATCAGCCAAGATATTTGGAAGAGAGCTGTGGAACATACTGTGATTGTGTCAAATTTCCAGATGCCTGAAGACTCCACATTCAAACAGCACAAGGATAATCCCCACAAGTCAGCTTTGTCCTTGGGCGCAACAACTTTCTGAAATAATTCAAAGGAATAGTGATCTCCGAGTAAACTTTTCCCCTTCATACTATTCGGTTATGTAGCAAGTAGAAAAAAAGTTAGGTAATCGTAACTGAACTAAAACTGGGAAAAATGTAATCAGGTTAAATGTCAGATACTGAGAAAAAATGTTTTTGAATGCAAATATGTGGTGAAGTTATGAATGACTGGTAACACCATCAGCGTTCACGTGTTTTTATAAAGCTGCAGAAAGTGGCCAAAAATCCACTGGCTTTGATTAATTTATGGAGACTGGTAATTATGTGAGCTCTTTAAGCCAACAGATTCATGGAAGAAGCTCAGCCTAACCTCATGAATACAGTCGATCTGCTGAGAGCTCATCGGCCAGGTGAAGAAAGGGTTTTTGGACATTATGGTCAGCTGAGTGGTGTTTCTATACCACAGGATCCTTCACATTTTGAACTTGCTCTCATGCATTTAAAGAGAAGCCTCTTTTTTGTAATGCTACGGCTCTTGTGCACTGAATGAAATACCTTGATGTTTATAGGTTCTGATTGCTTTGCTCCCTGCAGACCAGAACCAGAACCAAACATGGAGAACCAGCATTCAGCTTCTTGGAGCTTCAATTCATTCAATTCAGCTTCATTCAGCTTCAATCCAAAGTTTTGACCTCACTGAAACCAATACAAAGGTCACAGTTGACATAATGTACAAATGACCGCAGTACAAGAAAGGACAATTTCTGGTCACAGGGGGCATTGACACTGTTGAGTTTGGTGAAGTTATCATTATTTTGATAAAGAACGACAGTGTTTATTTTCTCTTGTCGGTCCATTTGACAGAATATCATTCTCGGTATCATCGATACTCTGTGACAAAGGAAAAGGAAAAGATGCGGTGCCTTAATATCCTAGACTTAATTGATTTCTATCCATTAACATCTTACATGAAGTATGGGTACCAAATGGTTCCACTGAAACACTGTGTAGTCTCACAGTAATTGAGCTGCAGGTACAGTGGGGATTGTACTTGGACATTGTCTTTCTGTAATTGTCATTGTGTCTTTAGGACAGTCTTTATATTTTATGATACCAAAAAATATCACTTGATGTAAACTGACATTTATTCACATTCTTTCATTAGACATCTTGAAAATGGGTGACATCATAAGAAGTTCCATCACAAAGGTACTACCAGACCTTCTTGAAATCGTATTAGATAGAGGCATTACAATCATTAGGGGTGGAGACAAGCGAGGACTTGTAGTTCATCAATGAGACAGATCTGGACTCTTGGCTGAGACCAGTTCAGGCAAGAAAACTGTTGGCTGCATGGAAGCAAAACAGTAAGTTAAAGAATTTCAATGTAGAATAGCCATGAAGGGCTTTCAGTGTTTTTTCCAGTATATTAATACGATGAAAAACGGGAGGGGCAGCAATGCCCAAACAGTATTTATTTATGTAATTGTATTTTGTTTTATTTTTTTAAGCATTAAACAGTGAAATCAAGCATATCATCTTCCCCTCACCCAGCCATCCAAGGCCTTCTTTCGACTGGATTCGTAACTTTAGAATTCAATGCGAGAATTTCCCAGAAGGGCTGAAGCAATGTCTTCACAGAGGAAAAAGGCCAAAGCCAAGGTTTCGGAGGGAGACGATTCGCATCATTATTAAGGAGATGATGAAAGCCTGTTTCTCTCCATCTAGAAGAGCCGCAACAGAGTTGGGATACATCGGTTGCAATGTATCCCAACTCACTGCAGGATGTTGTTGAAGGGGATGTGGTGGGACAGGGGTACCACTCATTGGTCAAACCGATCCAAGCAAGAGTTGAGAACGTGAAGAGGTTTTCACCAAAACAGTAGAATCTGATGATACAGATGAAGTGCCACCTGAAAAACGGGCATCTATCCAAGACACGTATGGCTGCATAAAGTGGGACACGAAATATTTGCCAGTCAGTGAGACATTGGAAAGCCAGCAGAAGAAAAAGGAAAAAAATGAAGATTCTTTATGAACAGACTAGCTTCAGACCTGAAGAAGTAAAAACTCTAATCAAAAGCTCCTACTACTCTCAGCGTAAAGCAATCAACGAAGGAGCAGACTTGCAGATACTCATGGAGGAGTGGCCTCTTCTGTTTCAAGAGATTGGGATGGGCATTCTTTTTGAAGAGCTTACTGGAGTACCCCTAAAACAGACTTTTCTCAGTTCAGAAAAGAAAGCAAAACGGCTTCTGGACTTTCTGAAAACCAACCTGCGCAGACAAGACTAAGCAGGTCCTGGAGACTGTCATTAAGCTTCAGATTCAGAAAGGAGAGCTGAAAGGCTGCGCAGAGGATGTCAAGGGTATGATATTGCTTCTTCTGTCTTATTTTGACGAAAAAGAGGAGATCCTCTTCCACTATGTTAAAGAAACATGTCTGGCTACAAAAGTCCAAACAGAAAGCCTGCCTGTGACACCATGCATCATTGTTTTAACCTGACGCCGCCAGATAGATTTGCTTTGCATATCCATCTGGAAACCTTCCGTTGAAGTAATTTTGGGAAGGGGCGAAAATACTGGTTAGCTGATTGGCCTATGTTGGTGATAGACAAGCCAAATAAACCAATCAGATCAACGAAGCATATGACGTACTCATCAACATGCTTCGTCGTCGCTCTGTTACGAGCGACGACGAAAACACAACCACAAGCCAAGCTACTCTTGCTGCTGCAGGTAAAGGCTCGTTAGCTCAGCAAATAAATACTCTGTAATTCCGATAAAACTTGCTCGATAGCCACGCTAACGCTAGTTTCATCGGCTGAAGCCGCCATGTTCTTTAGACTGAACTGTCGCGCTTCTCGTTGCGTCACACCTCAACCCGCCTCAAAGTCAACGCTGATTGGACGTTCGTTTGGTGAACGGCTCCAAATTTTCTTTAACGGAGAGTAGCCAGACTGATCTGTCAGTGAAACCTTGAAAGCTCGCGAGATCAGGATGGTCTCACGAGGCTACTCAGTCACACCCCCATTCTTGATCACTTCCACCTGTTCTGATAAATTAGTTGTTCACTCTGCTCACCTGTTCCTCTGCCTATTTATACCTGCCTCAGTTCTCTGCTCCCTGCCACAACGTCTCGTCTCACATCCCAATGCCTCATGTCTCTTTTCTCAACCCTTTTTCACCAGTCACCAATCATTACATTAAACAGTGAAATCAAGCATATCATCTCCATCCGCATGCTCCACATTTTCGGCCTCACCCTCACCCAGTCATCCAAGGCCTTCTTTTGACTGGATTCATAACTTTAGAATTCAATACGAGAATTTCCCAGAAGGGCTGAAGCAATGTCTTCACAGAGGAAAAAGGCCAAAGCCAAGGTTTCGGAGGGAGATGATTCGCATCATTGTTAAGGAGATGATGAAAGCCTGTTTCTCTCCATCTAGAAGAGCCGCAACAGAGTTGGGATACATCGGTGGCAATGTGTCCCAACTCACGGCAGGATATTGTTGAAGGGGATACTCATGGAGGAGAGGCCTCTTCTGTTTCAAGAGATTGGGATGGGCATTCTTTTTGAAGAGCTTACTGGAGTATCACTAAAACAGACTTTTCTCACCAGTTTAGAAAAGAAAGCAAAACGGCTTCTGGACTTTCTGAAAACCAACCTGCGCAGACAACAGTAAGCGGGTCCTGGAGACTGTCATTAAGCTTCAGATTCAGAAAGGAGAGCTGAAAGGCTGCGCAGAGGATGTCAAGGGTATGATATTGCTTCTTCTGTCTTATTTTGACGAAAAAGATGAGATCCTCTTCCACTATGTTAAAGAAACATGTCTGGCTACAAAAGTCCAAATAGAAAGCCTGCCTGTGACACCATGCATCATTGTTTGTGGTAAGTTGAGGATTTTTTTTTTCACAATGAAGTATATAAGCTAATTTATAGATGTCTAACATTATATTCCTGCATATTTTAGAACACAATCGGATGGTAAAGGGTGGGATTGCCGGTAATTACACATCAAATTTTTCCCAGGCTCATCTTGCTATGCATTGAGACTTTTCATGCTGAGTGTTGACTGCAAAGTTGTGAATGACCAAATAACCGACTACATCGCTGCTGTCTTTTTGAGGCTTGGAAGCTACTACTGCCTTAACATCCACTATCCAGTAAAACTTGGCTCCACACTTGAGTTCCTTCAGAGGTAATGTTTGGAATTTTTGCATTCTTACACCATTTTTTTTTTTTTTTTTTTTTTTTTTGATTGGCTAATTATAGAATCTTGTGTTTTTAAGGTGCTTTTTCAACATCAACCCAGAGAAGGGAACAAAAGTTGTAAAACTGAGAAGAAGAGATTGCATGTCAACCCAAGAGTGCTCACCCTCATCGCAGATCTCTCTGATCACAAGCGGTGGAAGACCATTTAAAGAAATGTCAAACTGATCAGTACAGTCATCTTTACCTTGACTGGAATCTATTTTCCCTTAAGTTGTTTTTTTTCTGATGTCAGTTATCCCAACTGAAAATAGGAGCTTTAATATTCCTTTATTTTTGTTTGCATGATTCTTTTACACATGCATTTTTTTTTCAGGCTTATCGGAGGTTTAAGTAGCAGAACTTATTTGAATCCATTGTGTCAAGGAACAGACATTTGTTTAAAGCAATTTATACTTGT